>NW_004567114.1:39885495-39892739 GCF_000260355.1 Condylura cristata | reverse complement strand
GTGCTGTGCTTTAACCCGCTACGCCACCAGGGAGGGCCTGTTTTATCATTTTTAAGCTTATTTTTAATTGTAGTAATTTTGGCATCCTTTCTTCATGTATTACTACTGTAGTGCACCCACCACCCATTTACAATATTCAACTACCATACATAGTTGTGGGCCTTTCCCTCTTTGTTTGTACTTCTCTCTCACCCCTCCTCACCTTGGTGCTTCAGTTCCACAATTAGCTATCAAAAGTTAGGTTTTCAGCTTATCATTATTTATCAGCTTAAGGAACTTTATAACCCATATGTTAGTGATACTATCTGATACTTTCTCCTTCTGACTTAATGCACTTAACAGTGTCCTTTTAACCTTTATCCATGTGGCCACAAATGTCATAAGTATCTTTTTCATTGCTGAGCAATATTCCATTGTGTACATATATCACATCTTCTTGATTCACTCATCTCTTCTGGGGCACAGGGTTGTTGCCATAATTTAGCTATACTAAACAGTGCTGTAATAAACATGGGAATGCAAGTTTCCTTTCAAATTAGTATTTTTGAATTGGGGGTAGAAACCTAAGGTGGAATTACTGGGTATTGACAGATTCACTTTTAATATCTTGAGATAGATCCATACTGCTTTCCATAAGAGCTAAAGTGGTTTGCATTACCACCAACAGTGTAGGAATCTTTGCTTTTCTTTAAATCCTTTCTAGACTTGTTCCTGGTCTTTTGAATGAGCCTTTTTTATAGGTATGAGATGGTGTCTCATTGTGTTCTTGATTTGCATTTCTCTAATAATTAGTGATTATGAACATTTGTTTTTCATATGCCTATTGGCTACTTGAATGTCTTCTATGAAGAAGTGTCTATTTAGTTATTTTGCCCACTTTTTCACTTGTTTTGTAGAGTTGTATGAGTTCACTGTAAATATTTAATATCAGTCCTTTGCCTGATGCATGGTGTACAAATATTTTCTTCCATTCATTATGCTGTCTTCTTGTTTTAGATATGGTTTCTTTGGCTTTACAGAGGCTTTTTAGTTTGATGTAGCCCCAACTCTTTTTGTTCTTCTTGCTGTTATGGAAAAATCCCTAAAGGCATCCCTAATGCTTATGTAATGTGATGTGTTGTGTATGTTTTCTTCTGTGTAATTTATGGTTTAAGGTTTTACATACAAGTGTTTGATCTAGCTTTATTTCATTTTTGTGTGTGGTTTGAGCTTATGATCTAGTTTTATTCCTTTTCATGCAGCTGTCCAGTTTTGCCACCACCATTTGTTGAAGGGGCAATCCTTGTTTCAGGGTTTGTGTTTGGCTCCCTTGTCATAGATTAACTGTTCATATATATGGATTTATTTCTTGGCTCTCAATTCTTTTCACTGATCTAGGTATTACAAGCTAATTCTAAAGTACAACTAAACTTGAGAATGACTAAACTAATATTTAATGTTAGACAAAGACATCCAGTTTTTCCCCCTTTTTAAATTAACAATATGTTTTTATAAAAATATGCTTTATAAAATAATATGTAAAATGATTAATTTATCTTAATAGCATTTTTGGTCTTGATAGAATCATTGATGTTATTGTTAGCTTCTGTGTTAAATGCCCTTATATCAGGAATACATAAAAAAATTAAACTAAAGGCCCTCCTTGGTGGCGCAGCGGGTTAAAGCACAGCACAAAGAAGCTTAAACCACTTCCGTATGAGTTCGATCCCCGCCTGCCCCGGAGATGACCACATGGCGCGGCAGACCTCTCCTGATTCGCCCGCTGCTCCCCTCAGCAGTGTACTTCGTCGATCTGCCTGTTCTGCACCCCACTCTGTCCCTGGTGAATCCTCTCACCCTCCGCATCTCTGGCCTGTACCCCTGTTCTGTACGAATAAATAAAAAAAAATTAAACTAAATATGTAAAATAACAGTTTAGGTAATGAACCCTTTGTTCACCTTCAGTATCTCTCTTAGGACATTTTTCAAACCTACTGGTGGAAAAATAGTTTAATCAGAAAAGATTTTCTCTGGACAATGGAAACAAATTTCAGGACTGTGAAAGCACCTGGAATTTGGGAGTTGGGAAACTAGAGGGAAACAGTGCACAGAAGGAGCACAAAACTTCATTAAACTATCCCTTGGCTTCTTGGAAAATTCCTGATCATGTCTCTGTAGGGAAGACAAGCTACTGGAAAGGTGAGCATGAAATGGAGGCTTTAAAGTCACAGTGTATTGGGAACACTTTAGAGTTCTGACCTAGGCTAAGATTTGCTAATTTTTCTATATTTTAGTGACTATTCTAGAAAGTTCAAGCACTTGAAATAATCACAGACAAATTAGCTAGAACTAAATTAGATTCAGAATTCAATCTGAAAATATGTCTTGACACATTTAAAATTATCTAAGTCTATTTACTATCTGCCAGTAGAGGATGTAATTCAGTTTTCAAAAAGAAAACAATGTTCAGCATTAAATTAAAAAAAATACATATGACACTTTTAAGAGATATATAAAGCAAGCAGATGAACTAAATAAAGCAAACTTAAATTGTACATCCAATTCGTTGTAACCAGAAGTAAAGGGAAGGGAAGATGAATAGATCTAGACATTGGGAACAATTTTACAGTGGAATTTAAATGGACTTTTAGTGGTGAACTTAATGTAGTGTATCCATATTGTGATTTTCAATGATGCATACCTGAAACTTAGACACAAAATTGTGTATGTTGGAGACTAACCAAAACAGAGGCAAGAAAAGAAATATTGAAGGTCTGGATTTGATTGTCTACACATTTCTCTTTAGAATATGAACCTCATTTGTAAACACTAAACCACAAGAAGTATAAATTTAGTAGTGCTATTCTTCAAGGTTTATTAAAAAACTTTATGGTCCTGAAGATATTGTACCATATGCTAAGTAACTAGATGATTAGCTAAAATATATTTTAAACTGAACATTTTTAAATCATTTTTAAAAAAGATTTATTTATTTATGCATACATAATTGGAGTACAAGCCAGAGGTGCAGGGACGGTGGGAGGATTCACCAGAGACAGAGTAGGGAGCAGAACAGGCTGACTAACAAATTACATTGCTGAAGGGATCAGTGGGCGGGTCAGGAGAGGTCTGTAGCACCATGTGGGCAGGGATCAAACTCATGTCGAAGTGGCTTTAGTTTCTTAGTTCTGCGCTTTAACCTGCTGCACTGCCAGGGAGGGCTAAACTGAACATTTTAACACTAAATTACTAATGTTCAATCAATACAACATTACTCATTTCTTCATCTTCCATCTGTACTGCTGTAGTCTTTTATACCTAAGTGAATAAAAACTCTCTTCTCCAATAGTCAGGTCAAAACCAAAGTATCTTGTTTATTCTTATCTTTATATCCCATCCCCCTATTTAATCCCTCGGAAAAATCTTGATTCTACATGTAAAGTATATCCTAATTTCAACTGCCTCTCATTATACCTACAATTAATATTTGCACATATACTCAACACTTACTTTGCCTAGATTAACATGAGTCTCTTGTACGGGACTTTCTTCACCCCAGTGGATAGTAATATATTATTCATTTGTATCGATTGTATGTGGTAGTTGATACTATTAGTGTTAGTCCAGTTATCAAGTGATAAACTGAAATACAGAAAGTTTAAAGGCAAGTAAGTAGTCAAACCAACTGGTTTACTTACAGAACATGAACTCTTAGTAACTACTCTGTAGAGTTCTACAAAAAGATAAATCAAATGTGTCTACTCAATAAACACTAATTGAACAACTGATAAATATATTTGGCAGAGTATAATGGATGCTGAAAGTTACAGAAGGCAGGTGGGAAGAAGCAGAGACCTAATTTTAGACCAGATTAATGATTTGGAAAATATAAAATATAAAAATGTTAAATGAAGCATTCTAGTTGCTAAACACCATATGATCTCTGAGCTCAATTTAAATTACTAGTTTGATCATATAAAACCATTACTGCATCTATTGTTTTAGGAACAGAAATGATTGGAAATTCTACTCATAATTAGAAATTGTGAGTATGGAGGATATTAAAGGAACTGAAACAATTTAATAAAAAAGAAAACTGGACTATATCTGAGGTTGTAACTCATCAAAAATTTTGGAAACTGGTTGAAGAGTCATGCTGCAAATTCTTGGCACAGTCAGGGAGGATAGGGTGCAGAAAGCAGACACTGTGAAGCGTGATATGTAAGTGCCTGGGGCTGATAAAAGGCAGGCCAGATACAAGCCGTGTAGACAGCTGCTTTAACTTTTAGTCAAGGTCAGGCTGAAGTCTGGGTCGGTAACTCACCTGATACCACAGTGGCCAGAAATCAGATTTCAAGCTAGACAGAGCAGTATTCAAGCCTGACACAAAATTAAAGAGCTGATTACCAAGAGAATAGGTTCCCTATTTAATAAGAAACATTCATTCTATAAGAAGAAAGCTTATACATTCCTGACCATCAAACACTGGAGGAAATGTTTTCTGACTGGCTACTTGGTGAACATGTGATTTTCTAGTAGTAAGAATTATGTGCCAAAAAAAAAAAAAAAGAATGAAAGTTAATGAAATAACCTTTGTATTAAAGATTCAGAGTCAGTTAATATACAGCAGATCCAAAATTAATAATCAAGGTGAAATTTCATCTAACAAAACAGTATTTGGGAGAAAACTCAAAATCATAAATTGGTGAAATCTATACAAGCATACTATTGGAGGATAAAAATTTATATCAAATAATAACTATCTTACAAAATAGCTAGTCTTACAAAAGGACTATCCAAGAAAAGGAAAATTATGCTAAAGGGAAAAAGTTAAGGTCATATTTAGTAAAAGTTGACAGACTTCTGTCAGGATAATTGATATTAGAAGTTTTATGTGACTCTTCAAATTCACTTAATTTATAAGCCTGAGGAGTATTTGTGATAGCACCAGAAGAAAAGTACACCCCTAGACAAGAAGCATAAACCTCAGTGCCTTCATACAGACCCAGAGGACTTGTGCCTCATACCAATTCCAACAGCATAGGTAGAAAAGAATAGAAGCTTTGGCAATAAAAGCCTAAAACTAGATATCACATCTTCCCTTTACTGCAGAATATATGACTTTTAGAGTCCTGATCCTTTAGTATTTGCGATGCATGCTTGATTTACAGATTTTAAATTATTTAGGTATCGATTTTCAATTATTAAGGTATCTTTGATCCACTAGAGGTTTTTTATTTTTTTTTTCAGTTTTCCTTTGTTTGAATCCTGCCTTGCTCTTCTGTATTCATTTATCAAACCCAACCAATGTTTTATATTAATATATATGCTGTCTAAGGCTGATGCCAGCATATAGAGGGAATTAGTACCTCCAGTTCTCTTGAAATCATGCTTCTGCATAGTTCAAGAGAGCTACTTAGGGTTGTTGATGGGGCAGGGTTTTGAACTAATGAATCTATTGCCTAAGTAGTGAAAAGCAAACTTTTCTGGTTGGAAAACTCTGAGGAAAGTGACTTGCTCTTTCTTCTCAAGTGTTCTGTTTATTGATACCTGTGTGTTACTTTAAAATATTTAGTAATTTAAATAGTTGTAAAAAGTACCATTTCTTTAGTATCTATAATGTGATAGGTAGTTTATGAACTCATTGAAATGCTTGTTCATGTCATTTAAAATTATTTTCTGTGCCAGAAATTTTATTATTTTGAGTAATTCTAGAGGATTTCATAAAACAAATCTCAATATTTGTTGAGAGGAAAATAAAAATGCACTTTAGTTGTTATCTCTCCTCAGACATTAATTTTGAGTTTTACAGTGACTAATGGTGTCCCTCAGATATAAGACGAAATATATTTCTATTACTGCTGTCACCATTTTACTACCATAATGAATAAATTATTTTGCATCAAAACAAAATTAATAGGGATTATGTAAATATGTATAAATATTCACCTACTAATAAATAAGGTCATCCCTTTTGGTTGAGAGTTTCTTTTCTAGAAAGATTTAAAGATTAATTCATTGCATTTCATAGATTTATTTAATGGGGACAGTTGTACATTCTGATTGTAAATAATCTGCAGCATTCCTTTATGTATCATATATTTTAGAGGTTTTGATGAGTGTAGTTTCAGAATTCCTACTTTATTTTGTGTTTCTTGTTTGTTTTTAAAGATCTCTACTTTAAGTGGTAACTTACCCTGTAATGCAGTTTCTGGACTTTGACTCTAGCTTCTTGCTCCTTTTAGTCATGGTGTTATTGGCAATTCTACAGTAACAGAATCCTAAAACCTAAGTGACTTTCAAAAAAAGTATGTCTCTTTGTCATGCTATTTTTCTGCTACAGACTATCCAGGATGATAGAATAGCTTGAGGCTGGATAGTATATAGTTTTCTAACAACGGGAAAGGCAGCAAAACACATTTAGTTTCCTAAAACATCTGACAAGAAGGGGCACGCATGACTTCTGCTCATATTTCATTAGCTAAGGCTTGCTATTTTTCAATAACTGAGTTAAACAGAGCAAGGATAAAGAAACATCCTCTGGGACAGAGACTGCAGGTATTGATGCTGAACTGGATTCCTTGCATACTCTGTTGCCTTCTTATCTTCTAAAATTAAATGGATGCTTCTTGCAGGCAGCAAACGTGTATCATATGGTTTAGCCTTCACCAGTCTAACACTATGTATTTTGTAAGCAACATTCGTGATTGATTTGTTAGATGGGTTGAGTTTAATTTGGACTTATTGTATATGTGTGTCTACACATTCACATACTATATGCACACACACATATATACTTATATATAGTATATAGTATATATACTTATATATATAGCATATATATATTACTGTGTGTATATATATATTACATATACATATATATCTGTAGTATATACACATGTATACCACAGACACAATTTTGATTTTATAAACTAGTGTGAGATTTTAGAACTCTTAGTTTTTATAGAAAAGACAAAGACATCCTAGCTAACACATTAATGTAAAACACACATATGTATGTATAAAACATACATGTACAAAGCATATGACATGCAACACACGCATATTGTAAAACACACACACATAATGTCACACACACACACAGGGCCCTCTCTGGTGGCACAGCCAGTTAAAGCACAGCACTGCGAAGCAGACCATGGCTGCCTCAATGCAAATTCAGATCCCCGCCTGGGCTGGGACATGATCCACATGGCGCAGTGGACCTCTCCTGTATTGCCCTCTGCTCCCCTCAGCAGTGTACTTAC
>NW_004567114.1:39862995-39880495 GCF_000260355.1 Condylura cristata | reverse complement strand
ATATTACTACTTCAATTTTATAATGTCTCAGAAATTTCGTAAACACTTCATATACATTAAAGTTCAAAGGTAGCCGGAGAGTTAAACACAGTTTAACACAGGAAAATGATTTAAGCAACAGGCCCAGCATCACACAATTAAGGAGCTTTAGGTATTGAGTTCTATCTGATTTCAAATATAGATGTGGTGCTGTCTCCATTGTAATTGATGTGTGATACCCTACAGGGGAATAAAGATAAGTAAGATAAGTCTAGCAGCATATGATAGTAAATCCCACCCTCACACATGCACATACATAGCCACAAAGACCCATTCTTCATATTTGTCATCCATTTGAGTCACCAGCAAGTTTATTAGCTTTATAGTAGTATCACTTTCAGAGAAACATACTCTAAGAGTTATAACTGCAATCAAAAAGAAATTCAATCTTTACTCATGTCTTCCAAAAACATTATTGGAACTGTTAAGTCCTATTACACTGATAAATACTTCCTATATCTCCCTTTTTCTTCTTCCCAAATCCTCTTAGATACTTCCTGGTGACTCTCTATTCTCACTTTTCATTATAAAGGTGAGTATAATTTCACTTGGCAGTTCTTTGTACTCCTGCTCCCATCTCTGTGATCTTTACATTCTTCATTTTCAAATTTGGATTGAAAAGAAGATGAGAAAAGCTGGAAATATAACACACACATACATGTATGTATTAGGGTGTTGTGATGCCTAAAGTAGAAAATAAAACTAGAGTAAAATGAAAAAAAAAAAACGTGCTTGAAGTTGCTGTAGCCATTTTGTTTGTTTTATGGTAATGCCATATTATTAAATGAAGTAACTCACTCATACAGTTACTTCTTTTAAAAAGATAACATGACAATGGAAAATATGTTCTTTAAGACATTGTTTTATACTGAAAACTAAGTATTATTTCCTCTGGGCTCCTTATAGTTCTATATTTGGATTTAATTGTTTTGAGACCTGAACATTAGAAATGTTAAATGTTTTTTGGGCACATTCTAGTTGGTGCCAAATTTTAGAACTGCAGATCTTGGCATTTGAGAGGAAACTCATACGTAGAATTCATGATAGATGCATGACATATTTTCTTCTATATTAAAAAATAAACTTTTGGGAGACATATGGTGTGTTTCATATTTTTAATACATTTCAAATAAGTGATGAAAAAAACTTTACATAAATTTTTAATGGGTTTTGTTTGATGAAGAAATGACTTGGACAAATATGTAGTTTCTTCCTCTGCCTTTTTGGGTAGAAATCTTAAATAGTCATTTGTACAAACATGTTATAAGCTATAAACCTATTAAGGGATCACAGTTATTTCATTAAATGAAAACTGTTGGTAGAATTTAGTGAATTTAATAACTGTACAAAATGCCAATCACATATCTTTAGGTTACTTAAACATAAGTATCACCCAAATAAGTCTGAAGTATATATTTAAAAAAGCATAAAAAATAAAGTGGTAGACATGGGAATTCCATGGTACTTCTAGGCATATCAATCTCCTGATATGTATGAGAATTTCTGATACCACCTAGGTGATTAGTAGCAAAGTGGATTTGATAAGATGCTTCAAAAGATTATGGTTTTAATGTATCCAAAATAAAAGTACTGTGTTCTAACCCATTGTGCAACCAGGGAGGACCCGGTTTTACTTAGTTATATGTAGCTTGTTTCACAGAAGATTATTGCCATTTGTGTGACAAATTTCTTCCCAAGTTTTAGTTTGTGAGGAGCTGACTGTTAAATTTATTGTGTGTCTTACTCTTCAATCTTTTTAAAAGTGTTAACTGCATGGCAAGAAACCACAGAGAGCACCAATTTACTACTTGGAAAACTGCCATAAATAATTAATGTTTAATAATAAACTAACATCTTGTGATGTACATGTCAAAAAAAACTATTGATTGTAATGTCAAATGCAAATATTACCTGTCATTCTTTCTTTCTGAAAAGGAAATTAAGATATTTAACATCTTATATCTTCATTGGATCTTGTTTCATCTCTCCTAGCCATCATAAATAACAGTATCCAAGTAGGATGATTAATTTAGTATTAATTAAGATGTATAACATTTAAAATGAAACATTTTAAATTATAAAACTAATGGATTTAAAGCAACAATGAAGAAACAGAAATAAAGAAGCCCCTCATTTTAATAACAAGTTTCACTGTAACATTTAAATCATTGAGCCTTGCACAGGTAGTGACTCAAGATATTTTCTTCACTCCCTGTATTCAGATTGCTAAAGTAGTATTATATCTCAATTTATTGCTTTCTTTCACCCTCCATCCCCAAGTATCAGCAAGTTCTTTAGATTCATTCTCCAGGATCGCTCCTAATTTCTCTAGCATCATTGTACCTCTATTATAATCCATTTCTGGTATGCCAGAGTTACATATGTGAAGCAAGATTTCATACAATCACTGGCCTCTCTTAAATTTCCTGACACTCTTCTATATACATTGCATATTCTACCATCTACTTCTGCCAAATATCTTTGTTGGTGTTAACCAAACATAGTAAATTACTTTCAGTGCATGACTTTTACAGCTGTTCTCCCCTGGTTGATATTTATGCAACAATCTTCATGGCTCCTCTTAGTATGCATTTAAGTAGATCTTTAATTACCAATTGCATCTAAAATTCTTTTTAGACCAACTTAGTAGGTGCTATTTTCATATTTGTAACATTATGCTACGCATGTAAATGAAAATGTTTAAGATTACTTTGTTCTATTCACAACTACCACTTTACAAATGTTTCGCAGTCTGGAATAGATGACATATAATCATCAAAATTATGATAGATGGCAAATAATAATTAGCATTTCATGGGTAAGAAGATAAGATCTTGAAAAATTAGTGACTTGTTAATTTTTACTGAGCAAAAAATGGCATAGGGACATCCTTCTGTCTCTTTAAGTAAAGAATACTCCTTCACAAGAGGCAATAATGCAATGAGAACTTAGGTTATTTATCCTCTTATTGCCCATCACATTAAGGAAAAAGAAATGATAGTCATAAAGACACTCATTAAGTTTTTGCCAAAATTTTAGATTAATTGCATCAACAGATAATAGTCCATAATCTGTGTTAGTTTAAATACATGTCGTTTTCCTAAAAAAAATAAATAAATAATACACTGTATATTGACTTTAATTTACACTACTTATAAAACAAAATAGAATTCCTCTGATGGCATTCAAGAACTAGGACACCACATCTGTTGAATTTTGTATGATAGTCTTTTCCGTATACGCTCTTAAGTCTATCCTCTGATGTTATCTGTTAAAATGTGCTTCAACAGGAGAAATCAATTGAAATGCCCAAAATTATTTGACCTATGGATTGAATACTGTAGTACAGCTTATCAATTAGCAAAATATTTTAAGACCTCTTAGGAAAAAATGTACATGGGCTGTACAATTTAGTGTCTAATTATTTTTTTTCAGGTTTATGCACATTTAGGATCATTCATTTAATGAAATCACATATGTCAGTGGAAGCCATTAAATAAATAGTAAGTTATAATTAGATTAATCTTTAACTCAAAGGATTTTAAAACTTTTGCATGACTTCCTTTAAATGCACAGAAATGCCCCTTTTTGAATAGGCTAAAATTAATGCACCTTTAACAGGACATTTATTTAATCTTATAACACTACTTTCAACAAAATTGAATTATATATAAAAATAAAATGTCAATTTATATAACCATTTACAGCATGATGATCTACAATGTAGGATATATAATGCATAATATGTAGCATGGTAATGGCAAATTATCATCTGTTACTTATATTATGTTGGAGTTCTATTCCTGAATATAATTTAAGTGTATTTCATTGAGATAATAAACATTTATTGATGAAGTGAGTGGTACATCACACATAATAGCATAAGATTTTAGACTCTTTAAAAGTTGTTATTGCTCTAAGTCTTCACAATGACATTTAAGATCTTTGTTATTTCATTAACATTGCACATTATCTATACTTCAATTAGGTAACTGCAGATTTTAATGAGATTTTAGTAGTAACTATGTGCACTATCATAAAATTTGTGAGCTCTTGTAGAGAAATTAAGCTCCAATGCTTATATTCAGTTATAAACTTCCTTCGACAGCTCAATTAAATGGGGACTGGTGCCCATTTTTGAGTCAAAACAAAATTTACTTGATGTAGTTTTATGTGTTTTTTCTGGATTCCTTGCTGCTTTCTGCACGGTCGATTCTATTAGTATTTGAGCCACAGGGTGCTTGATGTCCAGTGATCTCCTTTTCAACTTACAAGGAAGGGTAGTTTCTAAATAATTTAATCCATTCTTCTTACTCTCTTTAAAATGTCAATGATACTCAGAGAAACTCTGATCAATGATAGCTACAGAACTGAGTAATTGTATAAAAAGGTAGAGAAACAGGCCTTTCTGATCCACATTGTTTATTTGTGTTTTCTGTAACATGTATTCATATATATGAACGGTCACTTCAGCAGAAACACCCTGTTAGCAACAGTTCTTTGAGATATTCTGTAATATTCTATTTTTTCCAAGAAATTAGAATAGGAATAGCTGTCAAATGGAGGAAATATTGTTAAATATATATGTGTGCATGTATATAATGGAGGTGAAAAACAGATACGAGTAAAAAAGAGTAAGATCAGTCTTACTCTTGGACCAACAGTAAGGTCACTTTGTCCTGATCACACAATGACAGTTTGGCCTAGAAGACTGTAGGTGTTAGTTGCCTGTAATTATACAAACCACTAATATAAGTGAATATAACTATCTTTCTAGAGTTTTAGAATTATTTAAATTTATGTAAATTTGATATTTACTCTAGTGCTCTCCAAACTTTTAAATCTGTGGAGATTTTAGAAATCTGATATTTTTATTCCAAGAAATTATTGCCTATATCAGTTTTTCCCCCAGAACTACACAGAATCTAATCAAAAGGCAGGGGAAAGAATTAAGTATCTGTATGTTGTTTTAAATGATATATAGCCATAGTTGGTATATTCAAAAGCAAAGAAGATACCTACTGGATTCTGTAATTAAAAATGTGAAAATAATGATAAATTCATATTTTTCCAAGAAAGTAAGGTGAATATTGAAATATTGTTCTTACGAGTAATTCTGCTACTTTTTTTTTGATTATAGTCTGAAGGAAATACACTAAAATTAGTATTTTAGTTTCAATTTAAAGTAGAAAATATCCTAAATGTTACTTTAAGCACCTCTTTACATGTCACTGAGTAAAATTCTGAATTATAATAGTTTGTCCAGATAGATAGTTTTTAAAATTTTAGATATGTATGAATTAAGCTTGTAATTTCATAGAAATCATTGTGAAAAGGCAGCTCTATCATTTGCTTTTTACAGTATTTCTGTACAACTTGTTTTCATCAATAGGTGGCTATATTTAGATGTAATTACAGATAGATATTGAAAGATACAGTCATTGATGTGGACAAAACTTGATCTGTCAGGGTGTAGTCTTATTCAAATTGGTAGAGAAAGTATTTTTAGTACTCTAGGAATTTTTTTTTTTTAAAGATTTATTTATTTATTCATACAGAACTGGGGTACAGGCCAGAGGCTCAGGGGCGGTGAGAGGCTTCACCAGAGACAGAGTGGGGAGCAGAACAGGCAGATCGACGAAGTACACTGCTGAGGGAAGCAGCGGGCGGGCCAGGAGAGGTCTGGCTCGCCATGTGGTCTCCTCCGGGGCAGGCAGCAGGCGGGAATCGAACTCATGCAGAAGTGGCTTCAGATTCTCAGTGCTGCGCTTTAACCCGCTGTGCCACCAGGGAGGGCCAAGGAATTTTAACAGAAAATGGTTATAACACAGAAATTTAGATGAGCTGAGAAAACTGTCAGAAATGCTTGGAGAGTAAAGGTCAAAAACAACATATGTCCTTTTGGAAGATTAGGAAGTTGTAGAAATCACACAAACTGATTCTAATGAGCTTTCCTTTCTGCAGCATCAAAATAACATGCTCTCCTAGGTGCTTGAGAATTCATACAAAACTAGTGTATCGAGCCCCCTATGCCAGAGGAGACTAACAGCTTCTCTTCAGTCTTCCAAACCATTGGTAAAGTCTAACCTGTATAATCCTCAGATGTGATTTTGGAAATTGCATTTTCAGCCATTCTCTCATGCAGTATGAGGGTGAATGATGCTGAGTTGACAACTCATAATATGACACAAAAATTTAGAAAAAAATATTTTGACTATAGTTTATATATATATATATATATATACACACACACACGACACACACATTAACTAATAAGAAAGGCTTATATACTTAACAGATATCACAGGAAAAAATTGAATTTGTCCATCAATAATCCCTCTTGATATACATAACATTACTTTAATTTCACTTTTTTATGATGATATCTGACTAATTAGATAATTTAGATAATTCAACTCTACCTTGTAATCATTATAACAAATGATACTGTGTTATTATAAGCATTATCCATATTTCCACATATATATTTTATGGTTCCTGCCAGTCTCAAAGTCTTGTACTAGGATCTTTGCCTTGTTTACTTTTTAGATCATACATTGTGACTAAACAAAATTTGTTCTTCCAATATATATTAAATATCTTTAAAATATATGATCATAAAATATGTATAGATAAAAGGAAATTTAGATTATAGAATGGAAAATATTTCAAGGGACTCTTGAAAAGGTACACATTTTTAATGTATTTTTAAATTATTTTTTGCATATACCTGGCTCTTGTAGCTTGTTTTCTAGTATGTTTATTTCTGTTTTATTATATTAGGATTCAGAAAAAAATAACTTAGCTATAAGTCTGGCAAAATGAATAAGTACCCTGAAAAGCTAAAAACAAACAAAAAAATGCTTTAGATGGATTTGTTTTGTTTGATACAAAATGCTATTGTGTAGTTTTCCCAAATCAAAATGAAGTACTTCTAGGAAAACTTTTCACACGAGCCATGCTCCTAACCTTTGAGAGCCTTATTCAGGTTTATAACAATAAAAAAAAAAAAAAACTCAAGAAAGAAAAGAATTTTCTTTGAGATATCTGTGAGTATTAATGGCTCTGCCATTCAGATATGAAGGCTGAGATATAAAATATGACTACTTTCACCTTGAAAGTTAATCTGTATGCCTCTGCTCTCATCTGCTACTGAAATGCACTGCATTTGAAACCTATTTCTTTGATAACCTTATAAGCAAACTTTTAACACAGAATGTAGAATTTTTTAAGTACAAAGTTGTAGTCTTTTTACTTCTGAGTTCGGACTTCTGTCTGTAACTTTTCAGAGGTAATATTTGCACACTTATGACTTGAATAATGTGATAATCCCACCAAATCTATTTTACTAGCTAAATGATCTTACAGTCCCATGTGAAATCAAAATCTATATGCATCACTCCATTCCAATTGTCTTACAGATAGAGAAGTTAAGGGCATTTTGGGATAGTTATTGAAGTCCAAGCAAGGAGTTGTTGAAACATTTTTAATATACCTAATGAAGGCCATAAATTAGAGAGGGTATAACTAAGAATTGATATAGTTAAGCAGGTAATTTCCAAGAGTGAAGGAAAAAAGGGAAAAAAGTAGAAGAGTGTACAAATGGTTAGGTGCAAAATGAGCCCAGGCAAAGTGAAATACATGTAGATGACAGGTACTTTCAGGAACAAAGTCTGTGACTGATTGACCCTACTGTGATTTTGTGACTTTTGCATAGCCCTTCTGTCATCACTAATCCACATTGTGTTTTGAAAGGAGTAAAATATAATTTTAAAAATGCAAAAATGGGTAGAGTATCTTAACTATTGTCCTCATATAACATTTTCAATAGAACAGATGTTTGTTCACTTAGATTCAGCTAATAAGAGAAGATATTCAGTAATATGGTAGCATATACATCTCCTCATCTGATCTCTGGAATATTCTATTGGAGTTTGATTTATTAACAACTAGGCCACATATAATCACCCTTATACAAAAAGTAGCTGCTTTGTTTTCAGACCTTATTCTTATCTTGCCTACTGTGAATTTCCTTTAAAATCAGTGTTATAGTCTATCAGTTTTCCTGAGGAAACATGAAGTGTAATCAGTGAAAGAAAAAAAGAATATCTTGGCAAGCAATTTATTAAATCTGAACAATTTTCAGGAGATAATGAAGGATAGAAGAAAAAAGAAAAGTATATAAAATTTATAAGAAAGAAACAACTTTCTACTAATTTTTAGTTTGTCATGTTGATTTTGCTGGAGAGGAAAATTAAGAAGTAAATATAAGAAATACCAATCTATTTGTAGTAGTTTTCATCTAGTATTCATTAGGGGTTTTCCTATTAAGATATTGTAAAGTCTTATACCCTCATGTTTGTAACATGGGTGAAATTATAAACATATTTAAAAGGATATTCACAAGATTTATAATACTATTAAAAATGGAGTGGTGTAGGTTTAAAGCATTTTAACACATACAAATTTAGAATAAATTTCCTATTTTTAAATGCTTTTTCCTTCACAGAATAAATATTGGAATAATTTTCATTATATTCTATACTCAGATGTTCTCTGCTATACTCCATACTATAATGCGAACAAAAGGCTTACCAATACTTATACAGATTGTGTATCATTACAAAAAAACTCCAGTTTCAAACTTATTAGATTCAATCTAAGAATGAATCCTTATTGAGGAGAAGCTGATATCATTCTGTTTGGTAAGTCATCAATTCAAAAATCTTTGAGAAATGATATTTATTGAAGTCTAAAAAGGAAATCTAATAAAGTGTTTTTCATGGCTAACAGAAAATTGTCTAAGTCATTAAATATCAACAAACTCTAATATTGAGAAAATCTAGGTAGAATAATATCCTAATTATGAAATAATTGAGAACTTCTAGCAGCAACACACCTATTATTGTCAAGATATTAACAGGAAGCTGTTTTCTAGAAGCCAATTTTCCAAGGGCCTTTCACCTTCTGTATGCCCTTCAAACAGATGCTTTAAGAAATTCTGTTTAGGGCTGTGTTTTCAATGGATTTTTGTACAGTAAACAGCCCTGGAAGGTAGAGAGAGTGGCATCTGTGGGGTAACTTTATAATTCTTAGCTGGCTTCCTCTGAGACAAAATTTGAGCAATTGTAGCAGCTCTCTTTGAAATTTTAGATTTTTTAAGTTCAGTATTCCTCGGGCCCACCCTGGTGGCGCAGCAGGTTAAAGCACAACACTAAGAAGGTAAAGCCACACCAACATGAGTTCGATCCCCAGCCCCGTAGGTGACCAACATGGCGTGGCAGACCTCTCCTAACGTGCCCACTGCTCCCCTCAGCAGTGTACTACATCAGTCAGCCTGTCTGCTCCCCAATCTGTCTCTGATGAATCCTCTCACCATCCCTGCAATTCTGGCCTGTCCCCCAGTTCTGTATGCATAAATAAATAAATCTTTAAAAAATATATAATCCTCACCTATAATGTAAACTCATTGTATGTACAGAAACCATTGATCCAGCCTTTCTATCACCTTCATGGGGTCTGGGCTTCATGGGATCTCATGAGTAACATGAAAATAAACTCCTTTACTCTGAAATAGCAGTTTTGTAACTTATGTTGCTAATGTCTGTAAGAACATGACAGGCCAACAATAGTATGCAAGCAGGAAAAATTTCAGAACCTTCACAGTATTGACATAGGGCAAAATCCAACCCTGTTAGGGTAGGAGTACTTCTAATTCTAAGAATGTAGAGAGTATTTTGGAATCTTAGAAGGATTATGAACAGTCTTTAATCTAATTATGGATGTTTTCTTTGACAGAGATAAAATATTAGTGGCTTCTATAGAAAAGTTAAGTTATAGAATTGCAAAACTTTAGATTTTCCTCATATTCACTTCCTTCTCCCAATATTTCCATTTTCCCACCTATGTTGCTGCTTCAGGTCTCCCTGAAGTATTTTACTTTTCCCACAGGTAATGTGAAGTTTGGTTTTAATTTATTCATTTATTTAGGTTTTTGCCTGCTTCTGGATATACTCAAATCTGCTCTTTAGCTGCTGAGTCAGCAGGGTGGGTGATCCAGTCAGATGGGCTTGGAGTGATCTAGAAGATAGTATGGGTGAGTTGGGTAGAATTGGCTCATATCGGTGGTACCCAATACCCCACCTCTCTGGGGTTTGGCATGAAACTTGGCAGTCTCTGTGCTCTCTGTGTGCCTCACAAGGTAAGCGCCATTCCAGTGGTGGTTGCAGATCAGAATGCCTGCTCTGCTGTTTTAGTTACAAGGACCCAACCTATGTGAGGCACCCAGCTCCTCCATATGGTTTTTCCCTTTGAAGCTAGCATGCCTCCTCATAACCTCTTCTCCCCTTTCCCCAGGCCCATGATTGAGTGACAGCAATACCACCAGTGCCCCTACTCCTACCATCATCACCTGTTTGATATAGTATGAATCTCCATGGTGCCAACTCTCTTGAAGTCTGCACTGGTCTCTACTGCCCAAAAAAATAAATAATCCCGTTCCTATCTGTGGGACTGTTTCTCTGAACAGTGTTCCTCTGGCTCTCTGCTGCAAAGAACTGAGCCAGTTGAAACCAGGCCCTGCTGTTGCCACACTGCCAGAGTCTGTCATGTCTGTACCTCTTGCAGACCTGCTCACTGCTTTCCAGATTATACTAGGTCTGGTTTGCTGCCAAGTCTTGTGCTAGTACCCACTGAATCTGCCAGGACATACAACAGTGGGGTTTCTGCCAAACTCCATTCTGGGGCTTTCTGGGATCCCTGGGGGCCTAGCATAGTGTGTTTATTTTTAGGTCCCATAACAGGATGAGGTCTACCAGGGCCTACTGCAATGGGTCCAAGTGGCTTGTCCAGTTTCCTCTGTTGTTTGAAGCATCCTCAAGGCTTCTGAGACTCATCTTGCCGGCCTGGGCCACCCACTTGACCCAGTGCACACTGATCACTGGAGCGCCCCTCCTCCAGACATTGCTCCTACTGTGTGTTATAATCTGTTTTTTTCCTTCATCAGCTTTGGCTTTGTTCTGTGACAATCTAGTTGTGATTATATGGAGGAGATAAGCACAGCGTTTTCACTCTGACATCTTGCTGGTCTCTAAGAGAGTTTATTTCTTGATAGTATTAGACTTCTTTTCAAAAACTGGATATATTCAGGTTAATTTATAATTAACCAGGATTTATCTAGGATAGACTAAAACATGTGAGTAAATGATACAGGAAACGTTTTTGTAATACCTTTGTTTTTAAAAAAAGCTGAATTGCCTACTGCTACCTAAAAATATTTAAAAAACAAAGTACACATAGTTATTTTAAAAATCTTACTGCTAACTTCCCACTATTGATGATTTCTTATGCATCCATTACGAAAAAATAAAAAAGCATTTATATATGTGCCTTTACTATCGTCATTCCCGTAAAAAGGAAGAGAAATATTCTTTCACAGCATATATATGGCTGAGTTACCAACTGGCCCTCAAAACTCTTACTCGGATCCTGAAAGGATTCTAAAATTTTATGTGGATACTTCAAGTGTGTGCGTGGGTTTGTATGTGTGTTTCTGAATATGTATGTATAATACAAACTATTGTAGATCTTTTCTCTCAATATATATTAGATGTATTTGTTGACTGCATAGTAATTTTTTTGTATAAGTGTGTTGTAAACTATCTAATGAGCCTATTTATATTGCCAATTTTTTTTTTTGCTGTCTATTGCTTTTTAAAAAGAATCTAATTTGCATTGGATTTTGACTCAATTTAGAGCAGAGCAGGAAGGATAATCGCCAAGGCATTGTAATGACTAGTTAGTCTTTGTGTGGACTTACAGCAAAATCTTCTATCAGTATATATTTAGTGAGACATTAAAATGATCTCAAATTCTTTTTGAAGGAGAGAAACGTCATCGGATCACATAATTTTGAAACTGATCAAGTGTACAGAAAAAAAACAAACAAAAAATGAAGTAAAGTCTAAGCTCCAGTCTAATACAAATCACAGAAAGTGGAGATAGAAAATATAAAACACAGATGAGAAGGTTAGAATGAGTTACTCTACACTTAGCCAGAATTCCAGGGAGGAGAAAAGAATGTTAGAGCTGAAGAGATAGTAACTCAGAATATTCTACACTATATGAACTCCAGGATCTGAGCAAATTCAAAGCAAGAAATATAAAAATCAATCTCACCTAGATATATCAAAGGCATTGTAAGAATATGAAAGACAAAGAAATGTTGAAAGCAGAGAAGACAGATCAATTTCAAAGAAAAGTTAGACAGATACCTGACTTCAAGACACCTCAAATTAAAAATAAATGCCAACATCAAACTTCCCCAAAACACACATTGCCATCTACATTTTTGTATCCAAAATGTTATGAATATATGTTTACAAATTTAGTTCCTTCCTCTCTCTCATTTTCACTCTCTTACTTACCCTCCACCCCCATGCAAACTCACAAAAAACAAATTTCATTTCTACTATATTATATTTTTGTTTTTGGTATACATGCAGTCTCTTATTTTGAACACTGGAGCTTCAGAATGTATAACAAAAACAAAATTTTATATTGTATATCTATGTAAAATATTTGGCAGCCATGAAAAAAAGTTTATTCCACTTTTAATAATTGATTAGTGTGCACTTCATTTTTCTTTTGTGTACTCTGCACTAAAGTTCACCCTATTCTAAGTTTGCTTCTCTAAATCATTATCTGTTCTTAAGAGCATCATTTACATCACTAATAAAATTGCTTAGTATACTTTTTATTTTCATTAGAAAAGCAAGTTTTGGTGTTGTGATTCTCCAGAAATGTTCATAATTAAAGTGGAACATGGTGACTAAATTGCACAAAATTAGCTGTGTAATATAGTAAACAGTACTTTACATTTGTGGTATTTGAAAACTATAGTTATATTAAAAAGAAAGGTAAAATATTAAAATAGATATCACATATTTAAATGGCCATTCTTTGCTTCAAATATGACAGCTCAATGTCTCGCGTATATCTTTAAAAAAGAAAATCCCATAACATAATTATTTATGTAAATATTTCACTCATTGAACTAGGATAAATATATATTTTAAAGAGAATTATGTAAATACATCTCAGCATTTCTACTGATAAATGGCATGTTTCATATTTAGCAGATGGACTCACTTTTTTCCTTGTTCTGAATGCTAAAACAGTTTTGCATGTGACATTATATTCATTGATCATTTACTATGTGATTGACAATGTACATTATTTCACTTACTACAATATATTTTTTTTTAATCATGTTTTAACATACCCTCTTCTAGGTCAGGAAACATGATTAGTTGTCCACTGTCAAAAAAGCTAAATGTGTCAAAACTGCTATTTTTGATGTATATTTTTATTAAAGTTGGTTTATAACATTGTTTATGATTGAGAGATTCACACCTCTTTAGGTCTAAGCTACCACACTATATCCACCACCAAAGCACCCATAAATTCCCACCCCAGTTGTTTGTGCATGCTGTTCTTTCCTATCTACTACTAGTCCTACATCTTTGGTAGCCTCAGTTCTACTGTAAAATTTCTAGAATTTGTTTTTTTAACTTAGTTTTTTCTTTTTTCTATCCCATATAGTGGTGAAAATATCTGGTCATTGTCTTTCTCCTTCTGACTTTTTTTTTGCTTAAGATAGTCCCTTCAGAATGTGAATCCTTTGTTCCCTGTCTATGATGTTGCTCTCCTGAGTCTTATTTCCTTAGCTAAGAGAACATGCAGGAGAGGCCTATTGGGTGAACCTAGAGATTAATTATGAATAGACTTATTTGCAAGTAAGAAAGAAAGAAGACTTATTTGCAAGAATGTCAGATGGCAAATACTATTACACAGAAATATATGCAATAAAGTAATATTCACATGATAGCAATTTAAAATATTTTGCAGTCTCAGCATTGTTTTTTACTGTGGTAAATACCTGTCAAGAAAAAATGCCGTCCCCATTGGATTATTTCAACACATTCATTGAAAGTAAAAGAAAAAAAAAAATAGTCTCTTCAAATTCAATTCCTTTTGCTTGCAAATGGTAAGATTTCATCTATTTCATAAATTAATAGGATTCTTTTGTATAAATATACCATATCTTTATATACTTATCTATTGTACACTTTGATTATTTCCAGAACCTAGCTATTGTAATCTTGCTGTAATGAACATAGGAACACACCTGTTTCTCAAATTAGTGTTTCTGTCATTTTTCAGATAGATGCTAAGAAGTGAAATTGCTACGTGATGTTACAGGTCTATTTCTAATATTTTGAGAAACCTCTATACTCTTTTCTGTATGAGAAAGGCCAGTCTACTTTTCCACTACAAATGAACAGGATTCCTTTCTCTACATCCTCATCAAAATTTAGTGTTTCTGGGCTTTTTGATTTGCACCATTCTCATAGGTATGAAATGATGCCACATTGTGATTTTTATTTTCATTTCACTAATGATAATTAATGATGAGTAATTTTTTTTATGTGCCTAGTAATCATTTGTGTGTTTTCTTTGGAGAAGTGCCTACTAGACTCTTCTGTTTTTAGATTGGTTTGTTTTTGTTAAATTATAATTTTTTTTTCTTCAGTTTGGTTAATTAACCCTTTTTTGATATATGCTATATGCTATGCAAATATTTTCTCCATTTGGTTGGGTGTCTTTTCAACTTAAATACGGCTTATTATTTCATTCAAATGCTTTTTAGTTCAATATAGTTATTACAAAATATCAAAAGCTGCGGTGTTTCCATAATATAGTGGTTATCATGTTCACCTCACAAAATATCAAAAACTATAACTTCCAAATTCCAGTAGATTCTATAAAGCACATACCATATTACTGGCCATACCAATAATAATTGAATGTAAAATTTTATGAAATATATATATATATATAACATTACATAAAAAACATATTGCTTTAACCTGCAGTCATAAATCCAAAATATAATGGTGTGGGGCAAATGCTACTCTATTTTTTTAATTTTATTTAAGTGTATAAGAACTGAGGTGTAGGCAGGCAGAGGTGCAGGGGGTAAGAGGATCCACTAGAGACAGAGTGGGGAGCAGAACAGGTGTATCTACTAAAAGACACTGCTGAGGAGAGCAGTGGGCAAGACAGGAGAGGAGCTGCACCATGTGGGTCTATTCCCTGCAGGTGATCTTCTTTATGCTGCTGTGCTGCAGAAAGCTTCATAGTGCTCCTGTGCTTTAACCCCTTGTGCTACCAGGGAGGCCCTCCTTTTCTTTAATGGTGATATAGACTAATACTTCTTGAAGCAGACAATCTCATTTCGAGAACTTCAAAGAACAGAAAGCTTCTATATGATAAAGAACATAGAACAAGAAAGAGGAATAATAATAATAAAAAAAAATGTGGTTTACTGAGGACACATAGCCAACTTTGTTCTGGATGAGAAAACTCAGATTTGGCTTAAAGTTTCAGAACTGACAGGATGTACCCCAATTCTGGTTAAGAGGGTCACTTACTAATAGTAAGAGTCACTATTAGTAACATAATAGTTATCTAAGTTCTGGTTTGCTGATGGCACCATGAACACCAGCAGCTCCATTTTTGGGCCTAGAAACTCTACCTAGAGGTTTGAACAAAGATATTGGTCTTTGTGTGATTTTAGTTACCATTGTCTCTGGGTCTCAGAATAATATTTGCAAGAAACAATGTCAAGTTCCTGTACTTGGAACTGGTTACATTCACTTTTGTCATTTGAGTAAGAGAGACAGGTCTTCTGTTGACTGGTCAGGGCTGATACATGCACTTAAAACTTTTGAGAAAAGTATTAATTATATAATAATTAGTAGATAATAATTTTTGAGTAGGTAACTAATGTGTATTAAGTAGATAATAATTATTAACAAAAGCAATGTCAATTGTTTGGAGCACACTCCTGAGCCAACATTCCCATAACCCCAAACAGATAATCAAATAAGTAAAAAATGATTCTGTAGGGGGATTCCCTATGCCTGTTGGTCTGGTTGTGTACGCCATGTAAATATACCTTCACTTCTCTGGAGACATTCACCTACTGGACAGAGAAGCAGGCACTGGAGCGCAGGGAAACATTTGTGATCAACAGAAAGAACTACTTTGTGCGAAATTCCATTAAATTTTCAGATGAAGTATAGCACTATTTTTCTAATGATATTAAACAAGGTCACCAAAATGAATGAATCCATGTTTTCACAGTAGTTTTTAGAATATAAAGCAGAAATTAGACACTAACTAAAAATAGAGAACAGTTCCCAATCTACATTAAAAATAAGATCTTATTTGTTAGATAAGAAAAAGCAGGAAATGACAAAGAGGAAATAACTATAAAATTCAAGCATGAGTTTTGAAAATGATATCAAAGTTAAAAGTATAAGGAAAATTTTAATGTTCAAACAACAATGAGAAAGTATATCATTCTAAGAAAGATTACACTGTAACCTCTCATAGGAATCTGAATAAATGTTACCTGTTCACTTATTTAGACCAGTGACATAATGAAACTATTATCATTCCTTGCTCAAAAGATATACTTGAAGCCATATTTTTTTTTGTTCTTTTCATAGTGGCATAATTTTTTAAATGTTATCTCTTTCAAAAGGTAAGTGATGCACATAATTTTTAGAAAGTGCTCATTTATATCACAGAACTGTAATCAAAGTCAACAATTATGTACTGATTGGCACAAAAGGTTGCATGCTAAACTGATGCTTCCTTCTGTTGGATTCTTTTGATCACAGCTGCACTATGCTATATTAGGTTTTCAAATTGAATGGTCATAAATAATAATATCCTCACTATGTCACAAAATTCATGTTAATCTATTTAGACTAAATGTAAGCTCATTTGGCACCTGCTAGAACAGTGCTTTTCAGACAGTGGACCACATTCTGATGGCATCAACTAGTGCCTGGAGACTAGTGCTTAATTTAATGGGATAGACGAATACATGTTCTATGTGTATCACAAGTAGTTGGCATAACTGTCTTTTAGCAAATATGTGTGCTGTCATTTGTGTAGTGTCATAATAACAAATGTGTTACTGTTGGCTGCAGTTTAAAAAGTTGAATGCAGTGATTTGTGTTCGTAAAATAGACTGCTACTTTTCAGGAATTGTATAGTAGAATAACTAACATTAATGGAAAATTTTCCCAAGCAGAGCAAAATTAAGGCATAAATCTAAGTCAGCTAAATATTAGTATTTTTTAGTTTTTTAATATTTTCTCATAGTGTGAGAAAAATACATTCTATAGAATTAAAAGAAGGATTTTAAAATCAGATCATGTGACAAACTGAACTACAAAGTAAAAACAAAACATTGGATATTGTCTATCATGGTGATTAAAGTGCATTCATAATGATAAAAATAATTAAACACATTAAATAATTATAAAAAAAGATAAATGTCTCTATACTTGTGCTAACGGGATCACTTTTTTTTTTTTTTTTT
>NW_004567114.1:39818888-39862895 GCF_000260355.1 Condylura cristata | reverse complement strand
TGGGGAGCAGAACAGGCAGATCGACGAAGTACACTGCTGAGGGGAGCAGCGAGCGGGTCAGGAGTGGTCTGCCACACCATGTGGTCACCTCTGGGGCAGGCGGGAGGCGGGAATCGAACTCATGCGGAAGTGGCTTTAGCTTCTCAGTGCTGTGCTTTAACCCGCTGCGCCACCAGGGAGGGCCCGGGATCACTTTTTTATTACTGTGTTGTACCTGAGTACAGTAAACTTCAGTTTTTGAATCTATTTTCAGAAAAAATTTGTAAAGCTAACCAGGTGAAGAGACACAATAACCAAAGTAATGGCTTCTTTAAGCAACAGATTATCCCTAGTTTGTTGAAGTATGTTGTTGCATAAACTGAACCTATCAACTGTAGGGATTTTTTTTTTAAACTTTCCTGACTATATTTTATTTTATTTTAATTAATTTATTTATGCACATACAGAACTGGGATACAGGCCAGAGATAAAGGGGCAGTGAGAGGATTCACCAGAGACAGACTGGGGAGCAGAACAGGCAGATCGGCAAAGTACACTGCAGAGGGGAGCAGTGGGCAGGCCAGGAGAGGTTTGCTATGCCATGTCCATGTGGGTCACCTCTGGGGTGGGGATCAAACTCGTACTAAAGTGGCTGCACCTAGCTTGCAGTGCTGCATCCTAACCCGTTGTGTCACCATGGAGGGTCTCAACTATAGTGATTTAAATGTGTGGCACTTAATTACATAAAAGATAAAAAAAAAAGATGAAATAGGGTTCTTCCCCCTTTTTAATTTAATTTATTTATTTATGCATACAAGAACTGGGGCACAGACCAGAGGTACAGGGGCTGAGAGGATTCAACAGAGACAGAGTCAGAAACAGAACAGGCAGATGTACTGAAACACACTGCTGAGGGGAGCAGTGGGCAGATCAGGAGAGGTATTCCACGCCATGCGGGTCGGCTCCCTGGCTGAAGATCTAACTGATGCTTCTGTGGCTGCGGATAGCTTCACATCGCTGTGCTTTTAACTTGTTGCTCTTCCAGGGAGAGCCCGCTTCTGTCCTTTTTATTTCATAAACCAAAAACTTGAACAATTATATTATTTAGTGATTCACTTTATTTTTAATGTTATTAACATACCTAATTGGTAATGAATAGATATTTTTCTATTAAGCGGAACAATTTGGTGCAGGGGCTGAAAGGATTCACCAGAGACAGAGTTGGGAGCAGAACAGGCAGATGTACTTAGTGTCTGCTATTAATCCATGTATAAATCTGAAATTAAAATAATATACAATCCAGTAGAAGCAATCTATTTTAATGAAAATATACTATATAGTATGATGTATGACAACATTTAACTATAATCCACTTTTCAAACTTTGGAATAAAAAGAAGGTAATCTTGTAGTTCATTACCCACACTGTTGCCCATAATCTGATGATTATATATGCTTTAAATTTGCATCTTCAAGATGGCATTCTGTGCAATGCAGATTGGAAACTGCTATTTGAATAATTGTCACTACGGTAGCACCAGGCAACCCTGTTTCTTGCTATAAATGAGAATATCTAGAAATTAATAGTGCTTTTCTTTATGGTATTTCTTTTATAGTATTTCCTTTATGATCTGTGCTAAGCAAAATGTGATAAAGGCAAAACATGTTTTCAGGCCCTCCCTGGTGGCGCAGCGGGTTAAAGCACAACACTGAGAATCTAAAGCCGCTTCCGCATGAGTTCGATTCCCGCCTGCCCCGGAGGTGACCACATGGCGTGGCAGACCTCTCCTGACCCGCCCGCTGCTCCCCTCAGCAGTGTACTTTGTCGATCTGCCTGTGCTGTTCCCCGCTCTGTCTCTGGTGAAGCCTCTCACCACCCCTGAGCCTCTGGCCTATACCCCAGTTCTGTATGCACAAATAAATAAATCTTTAAAAAAAAAAATGTTTTCAGACTCCTACCCACCACTTTGATACATTTTCTGCTCTACCATCAGCTCTTCAAGAGACTTTTCATGTTGTTTGGACTCAGCTGTACTGACAGGGTAAATTAATATAGCAGTAAATGTATTACTAAAGATTCAACATTTCCCCCTCTCTCAGGAGTGCTTATGCTTCAAAGCTTAAGTATAATGACAGGGCAGTGCTTTATCAAAAGAAATAACTTGCTTGTAGAGAAATGATAAAGCAACTGAAAAACATTTTTGGAGGATGGGTCACATATCACCTTTGGTTCAGGTGACCCATATTCTGGTTCTTTTGGCCATAAGAAACTCACATGGTTTCAATTGGTTTTCTAAATATTTCAGTACATTTTCAGAAATCATATAGTATGTAATATTTTTAAATTTGCACATTAAAAGTCAAGAAAGTAACCAAGCACAAAGTTTTATATATATATATATGTTTTATATATATATATATGTATATATATATATATACATATATATATATTCTTGTCTAAAAGGTACTCTAAAAGAAATTTTAAAGAATTGTACATTAAAAATGAACCCATTAGTGTAGCAGAAGCATCTGAATTAGTTTTTGCTTTAATGCCAGGTCATCATCTTTGAGGAAGGTTCTGAGAAATATTAGTCGTGCAGGACATGATAAACCATAGATTAATGTACATTTTAAAAGCTTATTACAATACAAATTTGCATGTTTCAACATTATCAAATTGCAGTATTTCTAAATTCAATGATCACCAGCAAGTTGTGAATAGCCAAAGATTTTTAAATAAACAAAAGCTATCTAAAATAAGCAAGTCTTTATCTTTGTAAGTCCTGAGCTTTAACATAGCTTTTTTGATTTTTATGCCTACTTAACATTGAACACACAAGCTATAGTTGATTTGTTTGTGGTGATTGCTGATGATCATGAATTGTGCCAACTGATTGGCTCAGTCACATGTTAGCACCATTTTTCCTTGGACAGAACTGTTTTATAGGAGGCAACTTAGTGTGTTAAAAGGGAACACAGACTTTCGGGATGGAAAATATTGTCTTTGGTGTCAAACTAGGCAACTTCCTAGATTTTAACCTCAGGCAATTTAATTAGCTACTCTTATCTCTGTTCCATCAGTTATAACATAAAATACACATATACTATTTATAATTTTTACAAGAGGAATATAGTTAGAAGCAGAATAAAATTATTCACAATAGAGCTAAAAGATTGTAAAGTGATGGAGCATGGCCAAAGGCAAAGTTATCAACAAGTTTTGATAATGTGAATCTAGTCATCATTGTAAATTCCTGTGCTTGAAACATATGAAAATTTAAATATCTTAATATCGGATTATCATAGCTCAGTATCTTTCATTAGGTTCTCTTACTTTAGAGAGCCCCCCCTTTTTTTTTAATGATTTACTGCACTGTATTTTATGTAGAAGGGTTTATGTTAGCACACCACACCCACTACCAAACTACTCATAATCACCCTCCACAGTCCCTCTCCCCACTTTGTCCTCTTTCTCCTCTCAGAGCCTCAAATATAGTTTGACTTGTAGGTTTGTTATTTGTTTGTTAGCTGATCTTTTGCTATGTTTTCCTCTATTTCACATAGAAATGAAACCATCCAGTACTTTGCAACCTTCTGACATATTTTACTTAGCGTAATCTCACCCATTTCATCCATGTTGTCATAAATGACAAGACTTTTTCTGCTTTTACTACTGCATAGTGTTCCACCATGCACACACACCGCATCTTCTCTATCTACTCTTCTGTTGTTGGGTAGCTTTTGTTGGGTTTCCATAATTTGGCTATTGTAAATAAGGTTGCAATGAACATAAAAGTACACACATACTTTGAAAAATGCTTTGGCATTTTTTTCGTAGCTACCTAGGAATGGAACTGCTGGATCATATGTTAAATTTTATTTTAGTGTTTGGAGAGATATCCATTGTTTTCTCTAGAGGTTAGATTAGTCTGTTTTCTCACCAACAGTGTATGAGGGTCCTGATGTTGCTACTCCCTTATTTTTTTTTTTTAAAGATTTATTTATTTGTACATACAGAACTGGGGTACAGGCCAGAGGCTCAGGGGTGGTGAGAGGTTTCACCAGAGACAGAGTGGGGAGCAGAACAGGCAGATCCACGAAATACACTGCTGAGGGGAGCAGCGGGCAGGTCAGGAGAGGTCTGCCACACCATGTGGTCACCTCCGGGGCAGGCAGGAATCGAACTCATGCGGAAATGGCTTTAGCTTTTCAGTGCAGTGCTTTAACCCACTGCGCCACCAGGGAGGGCCACTACTCCCTTATTTTTAAAACAAATCCCATGCTTCGTTTGCTACCCATTACCCATGATCTTTTTCTGAAGATCATGTAGAAATAAAATTCCTGTCATTTACCTATCAGTTGGGATGCTAAGAGCTCTTGAAAAATATAAATTTCAAGGGTAATAAAAATAGAAAACTTAAGGCTACAGCTCTAATAAAAAACTATACAACATACGTAATAAGATGATAAATATAATACACTAATTGAATTATGAATATATAATAAAAGTTATAAATTATGAAAATGATTATAAAAAATACACTTCCAAACACACTCTGTACTTGTAAAACACCCACCATCATTGTCCAACCACCAACTACCAATTACCAAATTGTTTTTGTAAACACTCTAGTTCCAGATACTTTACTACCTTACCATAGTCTCTTAATTGGTGCTTTAATACTGATTATAATAGGTAATATTAATTTAAAAAATTCACAGACTTACACTAAAACAGAATTACTTTATTGTTACTGTATAGACCTTGTACAAAATATGTTAAATCAAATGGAATTGAGATGCCTATCATCTGTATGAAACTTCTTTTAGCTTTAGTCTATCTAATTATGTGGTTCCATTTAGAAATCATATGTTCATGCTTTTAGAGACTTTTAAATCACTAAACAGATTAATCATTGCTTATTCAAATATTAACTCTGTTTATTCAAAGATTTGCATAGTTGCTGCAATTGGCTCAAATAAAAGTTTAGGACTCTCACTGAAAATGAAGGAAAATAATTTGGGTTCCGTATTAAAAAATCTACCATTTTCCAACTCCTACATGGTCCACAGATACAGGGATCTTAATAGCTTTCTACCTAAACAAAATGACTGTTCTGCAGGTTGTGTTTTAGAGATCTTGTTGAAATATAGGAATAGAGCTTCATCATCAGACTTTGTTCTTAGAGTTTATATAAGCTTACTCATATATATTTTAAAAACATAAACACAATTTTTTAAACAATTATTACAATGAAACAGATTACCAACACATTGACCAGTTTTATCATTCATCATTCATATTGGGTTTCTTTCCTATTCTAGTTTTTTTTTTTTCCTGCCTTCTAGAAAAAGTATATCTTAAGCAGTTTATCTGTTAAAATCTCTGAATGACTAAAGTGTCAGTTTCTGTTATTCAATCCTAAACCTGACCTGATTTAACTCTTACCTGTCCTCCAGATACAATTCAAGATTGGGGTTTCCATAAGCACTGTCAAGAAATTCCTCTGACTTTATCATTTTATCGTGCATTGGTAATTAATAGACATGTTTCATTATCTGTCTTAATGAATCAGTGCACACATATATAACATAAGCCAGCCTATTCCTTTCTACCACTATCATTCTTTACTACCAATGGAAGTTTTAACAATTGCACTGTTATATCATGCTGGGGGCTGTTCATATTCTGCTTTTAAGTGCTGGATTCTCCATGAACAGTCACTGGTAAGTAGCAAATCTCCAAAATTCCATCTAAGAACCTGGCTTAGAACCCTTTTCTGTTACTAGTACTCTTAATTTTGGTGATAATACCATGGACTCTGAACAAGAGTTATATACAAAATATTACGTGTGATTACTCTGGGGATCTGAACTATTAAAATAAACAAGTCAAGATTAATCAGAGAGAGGAGCAGGCCAGCAGTGCTTAATCTTTTCACTAAAAAGAAATCATGTATCAACAATCAAGAGGGAAGTCACCTATGTAAATATTCATGCTCCCTTGTACAGTTCCTGGACCTTTCCCTTCTTTAGACCTAAATGCCTTTCCTGTTGAACTCAGAGGAATTGTAATACCATTCATTAGTAATTGCTCAATCCACAGAAAATTGGTTCATCTAAGTTTCCATCTCCACCCAGGGATTTCAAAGTTAATGAATGGCTTACTAAAGAATATAAAACCATATTCTTTTTGCCTCAGCTTGGGGTATCTCTGATATCCCATATCAGACAATTGCGTAGTATCAATCACAGTTACCTTGCAGGTTAGTTTTTCTTCCTTTGACCAATCTTGCATCTTCACTTAAAGTTTTACCTCCAAAAGTCACTCAAAAGTAAATCATACCTCTACAATTCTACATCTCAGAGTCTATACTAAATGAACATTATTTAAAAAGTGTCATAGTCTCATAGATCTCAAGGTGAATCATCCTAAACAACTAAAAAGAAAAAGACAAAGCAACTGTAGTCTCCAGTTGCTGTAGTCTCGTATATAAAAACAATGTATTGATTTTCATTAGTATAGGATGCCCCAACCCACATTGCTAATTTTGTTTAAACTCATATTTCTTTTTCCTGTTGTACATACAGAACGGGGATACAGGCCAGAGGCTCAGGGGCGGTGAGAGGCTTCACCAGAAACAGAGTGGGGAGCAGAACAGGCAGATCGACGAAGTACACTGCTGAGGGGAGCAGCGGGCGGGTCAGGAGAGGTCTGCCACGCCATGTGGTCTCCTCCCGGGCAGGCGGGAATCGAACTCATGCGGAAGTGGCTTTAGCTTCTCAGTGCAGTGCTTTAACCCGCTGCGCCACCAGGGAGGGCCTCTTTTTCCTGTTTTAACATGCATAATTTCCTTCTCACCTCAAAGGTCATTCTTCATGTTCTTTGGTTACCTTAACACTTCAATTTTCTGCCATTTTTGTTATAGCATTAAATATATAAGGAATATTTTAGATTCTCGTTATTAAGAGCAGTTATGTTTGTGATTGAGAGCTGTATTTCAAATGTTTATGGAGTAGTAAATCTTAGAACTAGTTATCTATTAGTGTATACCTTGATGCTCTCTTAGAAACTCTTATGAAGATGACTTGAGCAAGAGCCCTGATACTGTGCAGAAACAGTGAGTGTTCCTTCCATTCTCTTGATAATTATTCTGATTATTATTTTAAATCCTTTGGTGCTATAACAGAGGTTAATTAGAAAGGGATTAGAAAATGTATCATACTATTGTTAGAGAAGTAATATCTACAAACTGCTGGGAATGTTCAAACGGCTGAGTTTGACTTGAGATTTTGCAGCAGGCTCACACAATGCTGGCAGGCATCTTGAGGTCGATAAAGTCTTTTAATTTTCTATGCCAAATTGATTTTGGTCTCCTGTAAGTTATCTCAGGACCTGAAAGAGGTTAGAGGTAGATGGCAGGTGTTAAGGTGTGTGTTAGAAAGGAAAATGGAAGGGAAGAGAAAAGGTTTTACAATCCTGATACACATCCTTGGTTGCATTTACCAATTGTGAACTAATCACAAGATATAAGGCACAAATCAATTCAAAGTAAGATAAAAAAAAAAGCTATACATTCAATAAGCTCTCATTTTTTAAGTTTTTCAATGGGCATGAAAAACTCTCTAGGACACTGGCATGAGTTTGTTGTATTTAACAATGGTTATGGTGTTTTGTATTAGTTTGTAACGGGAAAAAATGCACAGGTTACCTCAAGTAGTGAAACAAGTCAAATCAATATAATTTTCTACTTGCTTGGCAGAAATTTCACTAACCTTAAGAAAGTTAACTATTTAGAAGGTTAATGTAAGGTCTTCTACTATTTTAAAGAATCAACACAGTAAAGTGGAAAATGTTGATTAGGAATCGGGAGTCCTGTGTTTTAGTTTCTACTTTGTCACTATTTAGTGGCATGAACTTGGGCAGAACACTTAACCCCTAAGATCTATGTTTTCTCATGTGTAAAATGAAGAGATTGAACTACATGATCTCTAACAGGGTTTCACTGAATGTGCAACTTATTCAAAATACAGAGAATTTGATTGATATAAGTCCTACAGAACTACAGCACATAGCAATTGATGTTAAAGAACAGGAAATAGTTACAGTTATAGCAGATGATAGCAGGTTCTTGGTATTTGCAGGTCTCTTATCCTAATCCTTAATTTTCACCAAAAAGCATTCCTCATAGTTTGGTCATACAGGAAATTTCTGTAAAAATAAATAAAGCACTGCTACTGTGGAATGCTTCTAGCAGAAGTACATAAAAATATATTCTGCAAATAGTCTTTTTTTTTAAATTTATTTATGCATACAGAACTGGGGTACAGGCCAGAGGTGGTGAGAGGATTTACCAGAGATAGAGTGGGATGCAGAACAGGTAGATAGACAAAATACACTGCTGAGGGGAACAGTGGGTGAGACAGGAGAGGTCTGCCACACCATATGGGTCACCTCTGCGCCAGCGGACCGAACTTATGCTGAAGCAGCTGTGGCCAGCTTCATAGAGTTGCGTTTTAACCCACTGCATCACCATCTAGCTGACAAACTTACGGTATATTCTTCCCATATTGGTCTTATATTTTCTGTTTTCATTTGTAATACCTCACTGATTAAGTGTATATTCTAACAGGGAAAAATGAAAAACACCCATATATTTCTGTCAATACCTGACACAGGTAACTGAGTATTGTATCTGTCTCAATTTGAACCAAGAGGAGATATTTCTATATTTAATCCACATTTAGGACCATGGTTTGAAAATCCCTTTTCCCCACTATAACTAATAAGCAGAGAAATTTGGAAAAAGCACATAATTTACTCCAAGTTACTAAGAGAGGTCTATGGCATCTTAAATTTGTGATGAAAATTAGGTTTTCCATGTGCTAGAGGCACATCTCTGCCTGTGGTGATGCAGGAATATTAGATGAGAATTCTGTGATTTTAAGACTGTCATATTGACTGACTCATGTAATAGCTTAATTTAGGATTAAAGATTCCCTTGGTTCTATAGTTTCTAACATATTGTTTGCTTGCAGAAAAATTCTTTCCATTTGAATTACTTAACAAAGACTCATATTTTATCTTAATCAGAACCACTACAATTTCTGTTTGAACCATATATCTTTAGTTATCCCACTCTATGGAATGGTGTCTATTATATAGTCAAATGTTTCATCCCTTCAGAAAATGAATTTTTTAAAATATGTTCTTTTATTATAATGTAGAATGGATTTTTCTCAATTGTCAGAGTTTTATTTTTTCCCTAAAGCCTAACTTTACCAAGTAACTGACAAAGCAAGTCAATGATAAAATGTTACCCTTGAGCTAAATTGTCAAAGCAGTCATTAGAAAAAAGACACAGAAGAATGAAGTGGAAAATGACATGCATTACCCAAAGCTGTAGTACAAGGATTTGTAGATGAGAAGAAGAATTAAAATAATAACATTCTTATTGAACATTTTTATTTGTTATAATAGACATTTAAAGTAAATAAATATTAATTAATAAAGAATTTTACATATTCCAAAGACCTTCAGGGCAAAATTTAAAAAGGACATGCATGAGCAGTGCATGAAAAAAGAAATGAAAATAGCTAACAAATGAATATATTTTGAAGTTCACTAATAAACCAAGAAATAAAAATGTTAATGAGTCATCACTCTAATGATCAAATCATGAAAACTTATGAGTGACAACAATGTTGACCATGGTAGAAGAAAGTGGAAAATTATACACTGTTGATTGGAAAATAAAGCAGTGTAAATGCTCTGTAGCATAGCTTGACAATAAACACCAATAGCTTTAAAATGTCTCTATATATCAATTCTCCTTCTGGAAATTTACATAATGGATTAATATAGAAGTCAGCAAAGATTTAGTTTCAGGGATACTTATTATAAATAAAAAAACAATGTAGGAAAAAACTTTATGTGCCAAAAATGATGGTGACTACACTATAATGGATATATAACAGGTATTCATATTTCATATATCCTTATTTCAAGTATATTCACAATATACTTCACAAAAACTATTAAAACCATAATGATATGTTTATAAACATGGGAAGAATATATATATATAAAATACATTCAGAGAAAAAAGGTTATGATATACAGAATGGAATTCAAATCTGATTTATTTTTATGTAGCCTAGTATCTAGCAGAATACTTTCCAGAACATATGTAAAACATATGAATGAATTGGTGAATGTAAAATTTAAATATGTTAGTATATATTTATATATTAATGATGTTAATCTATATAAATGTATTCATATAGTTTATGCCAATGCAGTGTTATAGCAATGGATATATATAACTTCTTTTGACAGTTATATGTATTTGTTAAATTTTATGAATTATGTCAAAAAACTACACTATAATAATAAATAAGAAGAGTATTATTTTTGAAGTCACCTTAAATCTCACTTGCTTATATATTCACTCATCTTTTATTTATGGAAAAGGCTAAATAATGCCCTTTCAACCAACAAGGAATGATCTATATGCCAGTGATCCTGAATTCTTATTGTCTAAAACATCACTGTGTTTTAGGCTGGCAACTACCTCAAAAAGCTTGTGTTTACCACATCTCTTGATAGCATCAATTTATTGTGTTTTAATCTGTGTTATTTGTTTATCAATGCTCTGATATGCGAGATCCATTACTAATGTTGCCAGTATGTGGCCACATTGAATGATTGACCTGGAAATGAAATTAAAAGTGAATCATGACACAGAAGTAGAAGTTAGGTGTTATTGCTAGTCAGGCATGGTCTGTTCCACCAAAACTAAACTCTTATTGAACAAGAACAAAGTTATGGAAACTTTTAAATGGTATGTTTCATTTAAAGCAAGGTTAATGAAAATTTAAGAAGATTTATGTCAGGTAAGTAGAGATATCTAATGACCTTAATTAAAGCATGTTCGCTTTCATATTATGACAATTACAAACAAGGCAAAAAGTTTGAGATATTGGAAGAAATGGCTTAAAACTATGGAGATAAATTTCTTGCTAGAGCTGAGTGACCTGCGCAATTCAAGAATCATTATTTAGTATGCACTATGAAAGTGAATGGTGAGATTTCAAGTGTTCATATAAATGCAGCAGAAAAATTTTTGGAAACTCTATATAAGCTAATTAATCCTGCAGCAAAGTTCAATGTGAATGAAACCTCCCTATGTTGGGAATGAATGTCTTAAGAATGCTCTTCCTTAAGTGACTGTTGAGCTTTGTAGCTTTTAAGGACACAAAACAGTCTTGCTGGGGTCAATTAAAAGGCCACGCATGAAAGCCCTTTGTGATCTGTCAAATTTTCATATTGTCAAGCATATCAGTACACATGCAGTGTACTATGGGACACTGGTTGATCCAGATTCTCCTGAATGCTAAGCCAGTGGAGCCTAGAATTACTCTTTGGAAACTAATATCCATTTCAGGATTTTGCTTATTATTGATAGTACTCCTAGACATCTTACTTTTATTTGGTTATCTTCATCCCAGCATCAAAATGATGTTTCTCACTTTAAACACTACCTCTTTAATATTACCAAAGGCTCATGCAGTTAAAGCAACTTTGAGCCCTATTTAAGGAGAATCTCCGCTTAGGTTATTGCAGCAAAAGAGGAAGGCACTGAGACAACATTGATACCATTTTGAAATGTTTGCATTGATACCATTATGAAAAGGCTGCATCCACAACCTTGCATGGGTTTATGGTGATGTCAGCAGAGTATATGAATGGCTTCTGGAAATACAAGTTCAGAGCATTCATCTGTGACCTCCAAGGATTTGCCAAAGATGAGAAAGTTGCAAAAATATGATTGAAATGTCAAGCAACTTTAACCCTGATGCCATTGATATGATGTGGTGTGGCAACTAGAGGTGATTCCTGAGGAAATGACTAAAGAAGAGTTGACAGAACTGGAATAGGAAACCATAGCAGAAAAAGAAATAATATGGGCCCTCCCTAGTGGCACAGTGGTTTGAAGTATAGCACTGTGAGCTGTTCGTAGCCACTGTGACTCAGTTCGATACCAGCAGGGAGGTAATCTACATGGTGCAGCAGACCTCACCTGTCTCACTCACTACTCCCCTCAGCTGTGTATTTCAGTTGATCTGCCTGTTCTGTTCCCCACTCTATCTCTGGTGGATCCTCTCATCCCTGCCCCACCCCCCACTCCCCACACACAACTCTGGCCTGTACCCCAGTTCTTGTATATATAAATCAATAAATCTTTAAAAAATAAATAAAAAAAGAAACTGTAGGAGAGGAAAAAGAAGAATCCCAAAGAAAATTCACACCAAAGGGTTAGGCAGAAGCTTTTGCAGATTTCAACAATTTCCTTAAAAAACTTAAAAACTTAGATTCTCAACACTGAGAATTATGAAATATTCCTTTCATTAGCAGAAAGGAATATTTGTGCATTACTTGCTTATAAGAAATCTATAGTAAAAAGAAACAAATTGAGGAATTTCCCATGGATATTTTTCTGAAAAAAGCAACACTTCAAGAAGAGCCTTAAGTTAGGCATATCATCAAGATGTATTCCAGAAAAAGGTATTGCTGTTGTAAGAGATGTCAGCTCCATGTAAGTTAATGTCCCTGAAGGCCCTGCAGTGTTATGAGATGTGGAGGTAGAACAGGATGATATTAGTGATCCTGTCCCTGTCTAGGGCTATGCTCATGTACATATTTATATCTTAGTTTTTAACAAAAAGAAATCAGAAGATTAAACAAATTAATAGAAAAGAGCTTATAAAATATGGATATAAAAATATTTTGTACTAGACAGTGTGTTGATATTTTAAGATAGGAGCTATATAAATGAATAAAAATACTAAGATTTCAATATTTGTAAGGTAAAAAGTATTAAGCTAGATTAATTTATTATTAAACAAAGCAAATTATTTTCATAACTTCAGTGTCACCTAAATGAACAGAATTTATAGTTCACAGTAGTATATGGTAATATTCTAGACCATTATGCTCCCTCACTACTCACTTACTCACATCCAATCATGCAAACTCTATTCATTGTAAGTACCCTGTAAATGTGTATATTTTTTAATTTTTTACACTGTATTCTGTATATTTTATACTGTATTTCTATGTCTAAATAGGCTTTTATTTTATTTTTAAAGATTCGTATTTTGCATGCAAGAACTGGGGTACAGGCCAGAGGTACAAGTGTGAGATTCACCAGAGACATAGTGAGGAACAGAACAGGCAGATAGACTGAAATACACTGCTGAGGGGAGCTGCAGGTGAGACAGGAGAAGTCTGCCACGCTATGTGAGCCACCTCCCCTACTGGGGATCCAACCCGTGGTACAGTGGCTGCAGATAGCTTCAGAGTGCTGTGCTTTAACCCCTTGTGCCACCAAGAAGGGCCTAAATATACATTTAGATACACAACACCATTGTGTTGCAATTGCCCACACTATTTAGTACAGTAATAGACTGTACAGAGTTAGCATAGGAGCACTAGGCTAAACCAGACAGCCTTGCAGTGCTATATAGGTCATGCACCATATATCTGTTTAAATACATTCTATGATATATACACAACTACAGGATCCTTAAGAATGCATTTCTCAGAATGCATCTCTGTAATCAAGTGACACATGACTATATTATATGATTTTATTTCCAGTTATTACTCTTTATGATTTTCAAAATGTTTAGGTTGAATATTATTGTGGTCATTAAAAATTATTTTTAGGGCCCTCCCTGGTGGTGCAGCGGGTTAAAGCACAGCACTGAGAATCTAAAGCCGCTTCTGCATGAGTTCGATCCTCGCCTGCCCCTGGAGGAGATCCACATGGTGTGGCAGACCTCTCCTGACCCGCCCGCTGCTCCCCTCAGCAGTGTACTTCGTTGATCTGCCTGTTCTGCTCCCCACTCTGTCTCTGGTAAATCCTCTCACCCTCCGCATCTCTGGCCTGCACTCCAGTTCTGTATGAATAAATAAATAAATCTTTAAAAAAATTATTTTTAATTAATAAAAAATGTTATTTTTTATCATCATATTGAGGTAAAGTAGGTTTGTAATGTTATAGTTGCTTTAGGGATTATAGGTTTAAAACTCTAAAAGTGTATAATTTCAGATCCTGCCTACTACCAGAGCCCCAATAATTCTCCATAATTAAAACTTAAAAGTTTTTTATGGTACTTTAGAATTCACCTTTAGACATCATAAAATGAAGATTTAAAGTAGTTCTAGAAAATGACAAAGATCTTTTTGTTTAATACCTATTATTCCATAATCACAATTTCCATCTCATTTTCTTAGCTTTCTTAATTTCAGTCACAACATTGAGTACAAATGAGCAATGAAGCAATAAGTACAAAGCTAAGAAAAATAATTTTGAACCTAGAATTCTAAACTTAACCGAAGTATCATTACAATGAAAACATCTAAGACAATTTGAGTCACCAGAATCATTAGTGTGCAATCCCTGTATTTGAGAAACACCAATATAGATAATCAATGTCATTTTCATACTTGATTCTTGAAGATAGAAATTCTTAGCTGAATATGCCCCAATTAATAAGATATTAGTATTTCCCTACTCTCTGACTGATTTCTGAATTCTTACAAGATACCCGATACGTGTGCAGTCAGATATGATGATCTATCTATCCCATGAATTAAGGGAGAAGATTTCATTGATGTCCACAGAAGCAGAGAATCCTAGCTCATTTGTCAAATGATTGTTAGTGGGAGAAGATCCTTATGAGTGTTAGTAAGAAAGGTAGATGACGTATATATCCTTCTATGTCACATTTACTTGACAGGAGGCAAGGTATTTCCCAAGATGAAGTTGGGGACTGAAGGGTGCAGGTGGAAAATTGGTATTCAATCTCCAAATTGATTTTCTTACAGTGACTTCTGAAATATGTCCACTTTATAGTGAAATAGTTATTGCTATCAACATTATTCCAAGCTGAGCCCCAAACTCTAATACATCAATTAGATAACACCATGTGACAGTGTTGTTGTTTCCACTGTTGAAACCAGTCTCAGCATCAACCTTAGAAGATGGTACAAGAGTTCATATGACTGTGACAGCAATTGATACTCTGCCATTTCTCCTACAGAGCACTGTTAATTATTTTCAGGAAGTATTTTCTTGAGATGTGAGGGAAAATACCCCTACCTTTTTTGTTTCATCACCTTAGATCCTTCTATTTGGATATTATTTGCAATTGCAGTGTAATGTGACTTTGCACGTGTTTGCACAATCATCTCACTTGGGCATTGGTCCGAATGCAGGATGGATAGAAGTAGGCAGGTGCAAAACTGGGATCCCAATGTTTTCCTGAAACCTTATTTCAAAGTCCAGTTATGGCCCATTTCCTACTACTCTCATCAAAATTATTTCTCAGGGACGCAATTGCCATTTCAGTAATCAGTTCTTGGCAAAGTCTTCTCAGTCCCCTTCTGTGATTGTGATTGTTTCCCAAATCTGTTCCTGGCTTTGTTGTAGAACCACACAGCTGACATTACAGCCTGCCACAGTAGGACTCTCTCTCTTCCTTTTAAATAACTAAATATTTGATTTTTCCCTTAAAGATTCTCTGTTATTCAAACTCAAATATAACATTAGTTAGCAGTTACTAGTAGAAAAGGGAAGAAATACATGCTCTACCTTCTCCTTGTTAACTTACAGTAAAGAAAATTGGCTGAAGGTTGGTAAGATTAATTTCTTTATCCTCAATTTCCTCTACATATTCTAACATTAATGCATGCCAACTTTTAATTCTGACTAAATAATAGAAGGTAATATCTCATTGTTCTGCCTTCTGATGTAATAAATCTAGTTCATTGCCTGTTTGCAAAATTATATAAGATAGGATTTTCATTACAAAAAATCTTAGAGACCATTGGTAAAGTATACTTAGTTTAAAAATTAAAAAAGAAGTGTGAGGAAATATAAGTCCAATAATGGATTACCAAAGGTCATATTAACTTATAAAATTATGAAAAGAAAATAGGCTTCTGTTTTCTATGGCAAATATATTCCCTTTTTATTCAAAAATTGAAAAATATTTAAGTATATCTTAAGAATTATACTTACTCTATATTCTATTTTCATGCAGAATATTTCTAAAAATTATTGATTTTAGTAATACAGTTAGTCCATTTCAGATGAAGCTAAGAAAGTTTTGCTATAATAATAGAAGTCTCATTTTTAAAAGCAAGTATTATTTTCAAATCATAATGAACCTATATATGTACATATACATGTATATACATATACATATATATGGGTGGATATATTTTTTAATTTGTAAAATTAGTGAAAAACCTTTATGTGCTTTTAGCATCAGAGAAAAAAAAGCAGCAAATGATGGGGCAGAGGAGGTTGCTCACATTTTATGACTGAAACAGAATACAAAGGCCTCTGGTCTGAGCAAAAATATCTCCTGTATTGAGCAGCCATGGATCATTAGTCACGACTTCAGGTACTACTCACAGAAATATGTAATCATATTACCCAGGAGTACATAATGTGGGTAATGTGCCATTATCCCACTCTCTTACTGCCCAGTATCACATTGCAACAACTTAACACCAACAGAAGGGGAAGCAAAAGATCTGTTTTTTTGTTTTTTTTTTTTTTTATATAGGAATATAAAAGTTGTGAAACCTCCACACAATGTAGGATAGCTGTAAGCCAGGCAGACCAATTAGAATGCTGCCTGGAGGGGTTTAAAGACAAAGACCTAAGCTGGTGCTGAAAGGAACTCTAAAATCAAACTGCTACACAGATTTGCTAGTGGCAAACACATTAAAAAAAACAGAACAATAATTTGAAAATAGTCCTTCAGAAGGCATCTATTTAACAATAAAAAATATGTAAAACATGTTTAAAGGAAATGTGAATGACAAACCACTGCCACTGTCTTTAATGTCAGAGAGAAGCTTTTACTATAGAAAGGAATCCCATGCTCCACAATGATTATTAACAAAGCACACAGACAGATGTTTTCAAAAGTCACCCTGATTCTTAAGTGCTAATAATTAAATGGTAGCAATACTCCTTAGTAGAATGCCAACTCGTAACCATTTTTGGACTTGCTAGCGGAGATAAAATAGTAGAAATGGTTTGAAGACACATTTACTTGGCGGAAACCTATACTAGGATATTTGCATTTTAAAAACCCTGCAAAAATAAGTTTCGGTAAAATTACCTCATTTCTCAAAAATATAGAAATAATTATTATATAGAGTTATGGGGAAAGTACTTATTAGTATAAACATGTTTCAAAATCAGTGATCACTGAAGAGCATAGGAAAGTATGTCATGTAATTAGTGCTAGGATCAATTTTTAATATATAATTCCAAATATGACACCATATGAACTGTTACAAATCAGTCATAGTTGAACAATACTACTGAATTTCACACTTTCCTAAAATGCAATACATTCTCTTGTGACTTTATTCTTTGAAGATTGTGCAGTGTAGACTATTTTTTGTTTTATTGCTGAGGAAAATTTTCCAGTACTCTATTGGGGTGCCAGTTTGTATGTTACATATTAATAAATATACTTACAGCCATTGAATAAGGAAAATAGTGTGAGGAATGAGAGTGTTTCAGATCTCTTGTTGAAATTTAAACAGTATGCCTTTCTTATGTGTAGGTTGGCTTTCCAGGGATGGGGGCTCCCTTGAGAGTGTGTCCTTTAGCAGAGGACACTCCAGAAGCAATCTTACAGCTTTGTAAACAACTTGCAGATATAGTAACTATTTTCTCTTCTAGCAAAGGTCATGATACTACTTTTTACCAGACACAGTTACCAAAAATGACTACTATTTGCTATTTACTGGTATTGACTTATCTCCCTTTTTCTGAAGGTAAAGTTCATAAAACATAGAAAAGATCAATTGAGTGAGTTCAATTTGATTTCCCCTTCAGAGGACATTTCTCTTTTCTCTGCATATGCTATGAAAAGTAGAGCAAACTAGCTTTGCGATCTCCAAAGTAATTTATTTCCATATACTTGTAAATTATTAATGTATTTTAATAGTTATTTTCCTAAATTTTGAGACCTTTTAACTGCAAATTCTCTTTTTTTTTCCCCCACTGAAGAAGTTATTTATTAAGATATTCCAGTCTCCTACTTTCTGCAGAGGGATTTAGCAGAATTGTGCAGAGTGATGCATCGTGGCATTATCAAACCAAATTGATCTAAACCCAAGAAAGGAGAAAGAATTTTATGTAGGATGCAATTTGCAATTTGGAGCTTACCGTCAAATAGCAGCCTCATCAGGATGGTCTTCCTGGAGCCATTGTGCTGATCAGCCACAATGAAAAATCCTATCTGAGTGCAATTCAGAGGATTAGCATATTCCAACATTAGCACACTCTGACTCTTCCTCAGTTCATTACCACAGTTGAAGGGCACCGGCACCTTCTATTTCCATATATATATTTTCCTAAACTCTCTCTTTAATCAACTTAATACTGAAGTCAAGTTTTCACTGGTAATTATAGTCAGAAAAATAATTCATTGCAATATTCAATTGTGAGACTTTACATGAGTTCATTGCTTTTTGTTTTTGTTTACCTGAAGATCTATCATAAGTATTTTTTCCTGACTGCTATAAATAAACAACTGAAATTGGAGTTCAGATTACATGGTTACTGTGTTACAGGCCAGAGAGAGGGGCACCCCAGAACATCCAAACCTGCTTGCTCTCCATAGGTTCTGCTATCTGCTGCATCAAGACAAACATAAAAGATTTAATGGAAAGGACTTTTAATGCAATTAAAGTACAATACAGAAAAGACAAAGACTATAGTTTCCAAATCTAGCACCCAAAGTTACCCATCCCCTGTAGGTAAAAGTTTGCCCAAACAATATTGACCCAAAGGAAGTTCTAAAATCCTGCCACAAGTCTAAAACATCTTCTGGCAGAGACCCATAGGAAGGGTGAGAAACAGCCAGACAAGTCTGGGAGGAAAAGAACAAAATCAAAATCAAGATAAAATCTGCCATTGTCAACGTCCTTGCAGGTCTCTCACCCACATCTGTTTTACCCAGGAACAAGAAGAAAGCACAGTTTCTTCAGGTCTCCTTCTGGTTCTCCATCCTGCTTTCTTCTCACTTCAGTCCCCTGTCCAAATTCATTTCCTCCTACTCAGTTCCACTCTCCTTTGGATGGAGCAGGGAACCTGGATCCTCCTATTCCTGGGACCTGCCTTTTACACTCTTAGTCATCAGATTTATTTTATTTCTTACCTCTTATTACAAAGGTGTAGGAACATAGTTTAATTCATCTGTATTCCCTAATTTGAGGGACATAAATGTAATCACATTGATACAAATGAAAGAATATCATCTCATAATGATGCATTTTTCTTTTATCACATAGATAATATTTATATTGGAAAAATTCAGTTATTTATGAATAAATAAATTACTATATCATGACAGAAAGCAATTAGAAGCTTAGTATTTATTGCATAAACTATAAGGAAAATGAATGGTACATAACTAAATTCATCCCCATAAATAACAATCATTGATTAGAGGACTGAAGGAAGGAAGGGAGGGGGATAGAGAAAAACAGGAGGAAACTAGCCAGGTATTAATACAGTAGTGGGGGAGCATAGCAGACCTCAAAAGTATCGAAATAGTTTACTGAAAATGTAGTCACATAGAGTTATAGTTATATAGAGAGAAAGTAATATGTAGGGCTAAAGGGGTAGTTAATTATTAATTAACTATAATTTGAAATTGCTAGAGATTAAGATCCATGTCCCACTTTATATCTTTAAAAGATGGTTTAGATGTTCAATAAATATTAGCAGAATGAATAAATTACAAAGTAATATATAATATACCTTAGGAAATGTATACTATCTAATGAATTTATATAAGGAAGGCATAAAACCGGTCACTATAAATTTAGATAAACTTATTTTCAATATCAAGAGCTTTGATTACAACCAAAAATAAAAGAATATACCTTAAGGAGTAATGAGTTTCTTACCCTACAATGAGCAATATATATGAATAATGCAGTGGTAGTGAATAACTAGATTAAGTAAAAATTTACATTATAATTATTTGATTATAAGTTACACAAAAATGTGTAATACAGAATTTACAAATAATAGTTATTATAGCTTACATCTAAATCTTTATGTGCAAGGCTATAAAATGTGAACATTATATAACTATTTTGCTAGAATCTGTTTTTCTAATGAGTTTGAAATATTCAACTGATTGGATAGCATCCATTTTAGCTATCACTGAATGTTGGATTTTTAGAATGATCATTACATGTTCATGGTTTTCATTCACAGTTTATTTAAAGAAATAAAAGAAATGCATTTTAAGTAAAATAATAGATATATGTTATCAATGACAGATGCATAATTGAAAAGCACTTTAAAAGTCATTAGTTTCTGCTAATTAGTTTCCATATTTTGGATAACACTAATATTCTTACATGGTTGCACATACTAGATTCTTGCATCATAACAGTGAAATTAAGTTTTCTTCTCATAAATAGCAGAACAGAAAGTTTCATTTGTTACCACAGGCATCATATTTTCAGAAATATAGTTTTACATTACTAGACTCCATAAAATTCACCCTCAGGCTAAACTGTGATTTTGGAACTAAAAATTCTCAGTACTGGTTTTGTAAGATTTCTGTTATAAGTTTTCTCAGAGAATCTTGCAATATTTCTTGAATCATATCTTTTCATTTTAAAGCAAGATAAATTGTTCACTAACATGCAAATTATTTTAATTGCAGAAAGATGGAAGTATGATCATTAGATAAAATGATATAAAATATATAAAAATAAATTATTACAAAAAGAGAAATGACCTTTAGAGCAGAACTCACATTACCAAAGGGGGAGGGAATAGATAATAAAGGCTGTATGAGATTACAGAGGACTGTGGTGGAGAGTTATTGGAACTTTGGTGGGAGTGATGATGTGTGACAAACAGAAGAAGACAATTGGTCTTTATTCTTGAGTCCAAGAGTTCAGATAATCTGCTCATTTAAAACCACCCGAGAAAACAATTATGAACAATCACGAACACCTTAGGATCTATCTAACAATAATAAACTATTTGAGGTGTCCTGAAAATAAAAAATATAAAAAATAGAGTGGCATGGTGTTGTTGAGGCAATTCATTGGCTCTAACAGTTGGTAAACATAGCTTTAATTTGCAATTTCTGATTACTCCAATTTGATACTCAAAAGTGCTTTGTGCTGATATTGGCCTATATCGTTGTATTCGATTTGGTGGCTTGGTTTCTCTAAATCCCACATATGAGTAAACTTATACAGTATCTTTCTCTGTCTGATTTATTTCACTAAAGGTAATGCACTATTTAGGCCCATCCACATTATTGCAAATGACAGGAGTTCATCTGCATGACCGGAGTTCATCTGCTTTTATAACTGATAAATTTTCCATTGTGCATATATCTTGCACCTTCTTTATCCAATCATTTGGCAGCAGCCACTTGGGTTGTTCCATTTCTTGGCTGCTGTAGACAACGTTTCACCCAACTTGGATGTGCAGCTATTTCTTCGAGTTTGTGTTCTATTCTTTGGGTAAATACTCAGAAGTGGGATGTGATAACTGTATTATATAAGCTATCTATTTTTTTTAAAGATTTATTTATTTGTGCATACGGAACTGGGGTACAGGCCAGAGATGCAGGAGTGGTGGGAAGATTCACCAAAGACAGAGTGGGGAGCAGAACAGGCAGACTGGCTAAGTACACTGCTGAGGGGAGCAGCAGTTAGGTTAGGAAAGGTCTGCCACAACATGTGGGTCACCTCCAGGGCGGGGATCAAATTCATGCTGAAGTGGCTTTAGTTTCTTAGTGCTGTACTTTAACCCTCTGAGCCGCCAGGAAGGACCCTGAACTATCTATTTTTAATAATTTGAAGAATTCTTTTACTGCTTTTATACAAATCACTTTTCTAAGACCAATTTATCAATGCCATCTTAGTGCCAAGTTTTTGTTCTTTTTATTCTCAGACCTCTGATACTTCATTTTTGTATTATTTGAGACCTTCTTTTGCTATTCCTTGAATCACATAATCCCTGGCTTAAATCATTCCTCTTCCTTATGATATTTAATTCAAAATATATTCCAGGCATCTTTCTTGACAGTCATATATTTCCTGTTAAGATCTCATAGCTTCAGTTATCAGCCACATCCAGCTGATTTTCACATCTGTACATTTTACCTTAACTTCTTGAATTACAATTTCCAATGTATAAATGACTGTTAAGTTTTCTCCCATATCATTGGTTCTCAAAAGAGGGAAATTTTACTCTCAAACTGATATTTAACAATGTCTGTATATAATTTTTGGTTGTTACAAATTTGGGAGCTATTGGCAGCTAGTGGGTAGAAGCCGGAGAAGCTATAATTAGCCTCCAGCATGTAGACCAGACCTCCATAGTGAAGAGTTATTCAGTCTGAAATTGTAGTATTACTCAGGTTGAACAATCCTGACCTCAATAATTTCCAGACAAATCAAGGTCAAAACATTTACATTAACTTTCACTGAAACCACCATAAAACTTAGCAGTTTATAACTTATTTATATATTTATCCACAGTTCAATAGGTCAGATACGATACAGCATGACTGAGTTCTTTGCTCAGGTTATCAAAAGATCAAACTCAAAGTATCACCCTGACTGAATTATTAGGTCTAGGGAAAAATGCACTCTCAAACCCATTTGTTGTTATCAGTCAATTCATTCAGTTGAAGCAGTATAATTGAATTCCACATTTCCTTGCTGACTGTCATTTAGAGGATCTCTTAATTCCCAGAGGTCAATGGCTTTCTTCAATGTGAGATCCCATAATATTAAACTAGCAATGATACATTTAGTCTTCCTTTTCTTTGGTTATCTGGCTTCTTTTTCTGCTACCAGACAAAGAAAACTCTACTCTCTTAAAAGGTTCATGTATATATGTCAGACCCACCTGGATAATCTCCTTTTTGCAGTTAATTGTGCCAAACAGCATAACGTCAGCACAGGAGTAAAATTCATCACTTTCAGAGTTTGTGAAATTATGCAGCATATTTAATAGGAATTGAAAATCTTGAATTAATTTTAAAACTTTCAGAGCTGAATTCACATTATTATTTCTTGCCAAATCAAGTTATTCTCCTGTTTTTATTAAAAACACAAATATCTTCTCAATCAAATGAAAACAAAATCTATTCTCTACCATGATGACTGACAGGCTTTATATTTTTAAATTTATTGTAATTTTACTTTTCAGGGGTCTCTTTCATTTCCTTTCCTATGTGTTCCTACTACACAACTTAACCCCACTGTCTTATTCTACTATCTGACTTCTAGTTTGAATCTACTTTATATGCTACTACAGCACTGATTCTCAAGATTTCAAAATATTAATTCTTGTCTATCTCCAAAACTTTGATTTTATCTCATTTGCATAAAGGTGAAGTTAAAATTCATAAGTTTAAGCCAAGATTTTGAATTTTATTGACTTTCATCTACTCTTTACTTGATCCAAACAAATCCTCCTTTCTTTCTGGAGGCTTCACTCTTTTTCTTCTACATATTTTTCTCATGCTATTTCTTTTGCTTTGCACTAAAATTTCAGCATTTTACAGTTTAAAACTCAGTACAACTGTAATTTATCCACAAAGCCATCTCAGCTATCACAGCTATTATTAAGAGCTGTTTTCTCAGCTTTCTCAAGCTGTATGTTTTTTTTTAATATTTATTACTTTTATGATAATCTCCTGTATGATTACACTTTGATTGCCCATTGTATGTCTTCCTCTAGAAAATAATTTCTTCATGAATATTATTCAGCAATACATATGCTTTGTAAATAATATGTCAGGTTAAAATGAACTGACTTGAATAAATACAAGGATACTATCCTTTAGCTCAGGATAGAAAGGAAGTAAAAGTGGAATTAGTACTATTTGGATTTATAAAATGTTTATCTCAGGGAGTTGTGTAATCTTTGAATAAAGGGGACAAAGTAGACATGGAGGTACTAACAGGTATTTAAGAAATCCTAAGTGCAATTACCATGAGGTGAACACTTATAAAATTTGTAAATATTCATTTGGTTGTTTTCATAACCTTTCGTTCCTCAAATGTCATGTTCTGTAAAGTAATCAGCATATTCTGGACAATGTAAAACCCTGTAACTTCATCAAATAATTTAATACTTCTCTTTCACAAAGCTCAATAGTAGGATATTTCCTGAAAAGCAGCTATGTATTTGATAAATAACATACTATTTTCTTAATAAAATTATTCAAGTTGTCATTTAAATTTTTTAGTCTGATCTTTATGGCAAATGTTCATAGAAGTTATTAATCATTATGGTTGGAACTGAATGGTAATAAGTTTAGAAATATCTAATGAGTTCATCTCCTGGAAACTTTTGAAAAGCTATTTGATACCTTTACTTAATTTGTCCTCTCTAACCATTTTTTTTTAATTTTCCATCATTTTATTTGTTTTCTTTTTTCATTTTATGTCTATTTATTATAGTTCATGTTATAACAATATTCACTTCTCTCTCTCTCCTGTCATCACCATGGCCACCCATATTCCTCCCTCCTTCTGATTCTACTCTGACTCCTCCCCAATATACTCCCCCCTCCCCCTAGCTTATTTGGTTCTCTTAAATTCCTCCTGTAAATGAAACCATTCAATATTTTTTTTTCTTTTTCCTTCTGGCTTATTTTACTGAGAATAATCCCTTCCTTTTCCATCTATATTGCTGCAAATGTCATGAGTTTATCTTTTCTGATTGCTGAACAGTATGCTATTGTGTGTATATATACATTATATACCAGATCTTCTTGATCCCGTCATCTAGTTTTGGGCATTTGGGCTGTTTCTAGGATTTACCTATTGTAAGCAATGCTGTGAAAAACATAGGGGTACATGTATCTTCTTGAATTAATGTTTTTGTGTCCTTTGGGTGGATCCCTAGCAGTGGAATTGCTGGGTCCTATGATAGCTCCATTTTTAGTACTCTGAGGAATCTCCATAAAGCTTTCCATAGTGATTGCACCAGTTTGCATTCCCACCAACAATGTAGGAGAGTTCCTTCTTCGCTGCACCCTTGCCAGCATTTGTCGTAGTTTTTTGATATGACCGTTCTCACTGGTGTGAGGTGGTATCTCATTGTGGTTTTTAATTTGCATTTTCCCTGATTATGAGGGATGTTGAACATTTTTTCATACAACTGCGGGCTATTTCTCTTTGTCCTTCTAGCCATTTTCAACACTGATGCATCCATTGATTTAAGGGGAACATGGTTCTGCTGCTCCTTTTAAATCAATTTCCAGAGGTGTGGATTCTTTACAGGATGAAGAAAAACATCTAATGGTAGATAGAATTGAGTGATAGTGAAGGGTGGTTCGCTACTATGGAAAATTTTGTCTTCCATACTTGCTTGTAAGTTGCAATCCTAAGCCTAGCACCTGAGAATGTAATGTACTTTGACAGAGGGTCTTAAAAGAGGTAGTGCTTAGGGTTAAATAGAGTAATCACTATGAGTCTTAATCCAATATGATAGTCTTTATAATAATAGATTAAGTTTCTGATATATTATGTTATAGTAAGACCACTTAAGATGAAATCTACCCTTTAAAAAATTTTAAATGCACAATACTATATTGTAAACTATGGCACAATGTTTTACAGTAAATCTCTAGGGCTTATTCTGTTACATAAGTGAAAACACATTAAATACCATTTCCCTTTCCTCCAGCTTAGTTTCCTTGAATAGTTTAGATATCTCACATAAATGGAACAATGCAGTATTCATCATTGTTACATAATATAAATTTCTATAGGTTCATCTGTATTGTTTCATCTTTTTCAAGGCCTAATAATATTCCATGGTTATAAGAATATTCTTTTTGCATACATTGATAAACATGTATTTTTTTCCTTTATCTTGAGTAGTGTGATCATATGAATTCTCAAAACTTAATGCTAATATTAATTGATTTCCATCAGTTTTTAAAGAGCCAGACTCTTTGGTTTAAATATTAACTGTACAGAATACTTAAAATGGCAAAGCATATTTAGGTAAAATATATAGAAAGCTCTAGAGTCAGGCTGCCTTTCTTCAAACCCCGATTCTTCCATTTATTAGCTGGGCAAGATACTGAATCATTCTATGTTCCAAATTGCTTACCTGTAAAATGTAGCTGCTAATAGTTCCTGTCACAGAAGTGTTTAGAAACATAAAAAATCAAGAAGTGAAATGTAGAATAAGTATTTATAAAACTTATATAAGCATTACTATTATTGTTTTTATTTATTTTATTTTCTTACATCATTGTTCATTTTGTACAGTAGTTGGCAGTCATTGGTGGTCCCATAGTTCTTCTGTCACCATATAACCAATGAACCATTACTATATTATTGTTTGTCATTTACAGATTCATTTCCTATTCTCCTTGATTTAAATAAACTCATGACTTTGAAGGGAAAGATATAAAACCAAAACCCACAAGAATCACAAATTACAGCAATAAACTTTGTAAAATGTAAATACCATCAAGAGGCATTCCTGGCTCATAAAGACATAACCAGTATCAGAGTAAGATTAAGATAAACCTGAGTTAAAGGTCTGTATTTAACTTTATTGTTAGTGTGACATTCAGCAAATTATAAAACATTTCTTAATCTACATGCCCTTATTTAGTAGACATAAAATGATTACCCATTTGCATAGGGTCCTGAGGAATTTATTGAGTTCAGTGAAGTTTGCACTCTGGGTCCCTTGCATGATTGCAATCAGTTGGTACCTGAGCAAGAATTACCTGAAGGCTCAACTGGACTGGACATCTAAGGTGATTTATTTGAGATTCCTATGTTTTGTACCTTATCTACAATATTAGGAATAACTTAATAATTTAAAAAGAGTGTAGTGAAAGTTAATTCTCTCTTCCATTATTAGACCTGAAAATAACTCTCTCTCTCTCGATATTAACTGCTAAGTAAAATAGCAGAAAAATGGGGTTAACTATCCTTTCAATTATCACCTTAAATATCAAAGACAAAGTTTAAAATCTCTGTTACTCTAACACCAAAGTCCTCAGCTTCTGGAAGCAGTATCTGTTTTCAGCAGAAGTAATAGGGTGAGAGCTTTATGAACTAGCACATATATTAGTACATTCCCTAACTTACTTATAAATAACTGAAAACTCCCCTTATGTGAGAAACTCTAATTGGACCAATTAAATTGATGCTAATCTAAACCATTGAATATATAGTTTAGATGCATTTAAGTAGGAATGAATTAGTCAATTTGACCTCTTAGTGCCTCCACTTACAATTAAGGCTGCAACTCAAGTAGTTGTCAGCAGAGAGCAATAGTCCCATCAGAGTTAGTCAGGGCTCTGAAGTCCACAAAGCCAATCATTCAACAATTCAGTTCATATGTGATCTAGATATCAAATTAAACTTCTTTTAAAATAATTTCTTTAAAAATATATTTATTTATGCATTCAGAACTGGAACACAGGCCAGAGGTGCAGGGGCAGTGAGAGGATGCACCAGAGACAGAGTGGGGAGCAGAACAGGCAGATCTACAAAGTACACTGCTGAGGGGAGTAGCAGGAGGGTCAAGAGAAGTCTGGCGAGCCATGAGGATCACCTCCGAGGCGGGGATCCAACTCAAGCTGAAGTGGTTTTAGCTTCTTAGTGTTGTGCTTTAACCTGCTGTGCCACCAGGGAGGGCTCTAAAATAAATTTTAAGAAAACAGTGCATTAGGTAATTATCCAGAAAAATCAATAATTATTGATAGCAAGATAAAATTGCATGAATAAAGGATTATATAATATAGATAATACACATACAGATCCTCTTTAAAATAAGAACATTTCCCTCCCCCAGAAATCTATGGTTTGCTGAGAATACCAGCACATATAAAATATATGTGCCAATAGCAAATAAAACAGAAATTTTGGTTTCTAATTCCCTGGTCCTTTCCACTCTTATCAGGGTCCTTGTGAAACAGACAAGTTATAAGATTGTTCATACTCTGAGTTCTAGGTTTGGAAAGACCTGAGTTAACATATTATAAGCTTTACTACCTGAAGCTGCAGGTCAAACTAGTTTAATACTTTTTCATCGGTAAGCCTCAGTTTCTAAATCAGTGAAATAGGAGTGATCACAATATGACGAAGTAAATGAGATAACACCTTAAAAATATGCTGACTATAGTTTAAATATCTGTTAGATTTTATTCTTACTCTGTTTTTGCTTCTTATCCTAATTTAGCTAAAACTCAGACTATTTGCTGATGGCTTACTATATAATAAATCTTTTTTCTAGTTCTATGTCACATTGCTCTCTTAGGGTAGATTGTACACTTTAGACTTTTAAATATTAGCAGTGATGCTGCCATTTCTCTCTTGGCTGCTGAAATTGGCCTTAGTTTGGGTACTTCATAAAAGCATTCATTATCTCAGTTCTGTGTCCTTATGAACTTTCCAGAGAATATACCTGCTGAGAATTCCCAAGTTTCCAGGAATATAGCTGCTGAGAATTTTTGTCAGAGAAGCATATTTTTTTCCATCTACTCTACAGTGTCAGTTTCTCTCAGAGTAGTGACATTAATTGAATGTAATTATCTGGAAAAAAAATAAATAAGGTGGACTTTGCTAGACTATTACTTGTGATGGTATTCTTCATTTTAAGATGAGCTTTGTGAAGTTATACAATTAATTTAGTCCCTCTGTCCCCAGTTGCTCAAATTGGGCTAGTTTAAAAGGTTCTGTTCAGTTCTCACAGTCTAATTCTGTGCTCTTTTGATTCCTCTTCATTTCACACAATGACAGGGAGCTTTCCTCACCCTGAACACCAAAATCTTCCATGCAGATTAGCAAGCAAATTGATTTAGCTAACTAGGTCTTTTTCTATTTCTGCAAAATATCCTCCAAAGGACTTTGTCCTATTTTCTCTCTGACCCTTTTAAGTATATTTGAACATATGTTCAACAGACCAGAATTTTAAAACAGCTTTTTCACAGTAACAAATGATACTCTATTCCATTGATTTACTGATGAACTAAATATGTCATTGATGAATGTGCATACTTCTCATTGGGGATGTCTGTTCTTCAGAATGATGGTGTCAGCATGCCCCAATCTGTAAATTCAAATTAATTTTTACTGTAAAAGCATGTACATAGGCTCACACACAAGCTAGTAGCCATTCTTAGAGAACCAGGCAGATCACGCCACTGCTTTATGCTAGTTGAAGACTGTGAGAAAAGTGAATAAAGGAATTATGAGTGTCTGTGCCAATTATGAAGTCAACAAAAAGTTTTGGAAAGTATTTGAACATTCTTTGAAGAGCTACTAAAATTTTTTTAAAAGGCAAAACAATGGGTGGAACCTCCTTTCTATGTTACACAAGGGTAAAGGCCACTCAAGAAAATGCACTTAAGTTTATTTCATAATGTTAAATTTACTTCATACAGTTTGCTCTTAACTATTGGCTGAAGACCCCAGGCTTAGTGAAATTAAAAATCAACTGGTATAATGTTATCAAATAGAGATTCAAATAACTTCTATTAGTAAAGCAAATAAAATCTAAGTCATAGCTTATGGTCCCAAATGACATTAAAGTGCTCAACCATCTTACTCAATTTTATTTTTACTAAGTTGTATGCCTCTACTTTTTATATTTTAATCAACTTGTCTATATATATCATCAATCATAAGTATCTATTTATAAATTATTTTGTCTATGAATTCTCAAATGTTCCTTGGACCAGTTTTAATATCTTCTTATCCTCTCACTAAAAAGTTAAATAAAATATTTAAAGTATTTTTATTTTATATTTACATAGGAGCCATGTTATTGACAACATAGAAAAATAGAGTTTAGTTCTTTTGCAGTCATCTGCTAAAATATGTTTGTGGCCCCACCTAATCGGGCCTGTGAAGTTAATTGTGAGAAAAGTTTATGAATTTAAAGGGTTAATTAAACTTGAACATATTTCTTTTTGACATATACAGCAAACGCTGATTGCAATATAGCTTTAATTTTACTGACTCTGGGAATCTCAAGGTTTTGTTTTTTTTTTAAATGATGCTATGAGGGGTCTTTGTTTACAATGCAATCCTTGAAAAGTTGTTTTCCATTGGTGGGAAATTTTCTGATCTCTGTCACCTGCATAATGGAGCTCAATTCTTGGTTACAGAAAAGATGACAGAGAATCTCATCTGTATTTATTAGTCTTCCTGCATTTGTTTGTCTGTGTATGAGTTCAAGTGAATTAGGAATTTTGTACCCTCTGACAAGAACAGATCTTTGAGATGGTGACTAGGTTTATCTTTTATCTTTTACTGACTGAAATTGCAGTTATGAAACCATAAAGTCTTTTCATATTTGAGTTAGTAGTGAGGAAAGCCTTCCTTTTTCTTAGCTGAGAGTGAATTAATAAATTAAAGTATTACATCTTTTAAATTAAATGAGTTCTATTCAGTTTGACATATAGAATGTGTTTCCAAAAATCTCAGAAAACAGAATCTTTCATATGATTAAGTGCTTGATTAAAACATTAAACCCTTTTTACAGAAACTGCTTTCTCAGAAACATTTAGTGAATCCAGGCTAACATAATTAAAGTGAGTCTTTAGATAAAGCATAATAGATTAATAATTTTAGTTCAAGAAAATTAAACAAAGAAGCATTGTCTTTTCTGCGCTTTATCATTCTTAAATATAGCTCAAGAATACATTTATTTCTTATAATATTGAAGTATTCTTAAATCATAAAATGCCCTATTTCGTGTGAACCTCCTAAATGTCTTACATAGGCTCACTAATCAAATAGCCTGCCACACTCACCTATATATTTAAGAAATTGAAAAGGTGAAAGTCAAACAAGATTGAGTAACAATTCTGATAAACAATCTTACAACATTAGATTGTATTTATAGTGTATAATTCTATCATAATTTCTACAATTTTAGGTAACCTAAAATTGTGTAAGTATTAATGTTCAATAAAGATAGTAATACTGTTTGGATTCTTAATATATCAGTACTAGTAATTACTAAAGTATAATTTAAGCACCTTTTTTATTTTTATGTGTTCTTTGAAACTATTTTTTGGGTCTTAATGATAAATTATTAATTAAGAAGATATCAAAGAATTATGAGTAGCAAAAGAAAACTGATGTATATATATTCATGAGGTTTGAAATAATTTAGTTAAGATACTTGAATATAGTAGCATTTCATTGAACCACCACCAAGCATTTTCTTTGAAATTGATATTACTTATTTTGATTAAAAGGAATGATTAATATTAATAGCTGAGATTATCTTAGTGACAGAGAACTTAAATATGTAAACAAAATAATAAAATTTGTTATTTTTCAATATATAAAGACTAGTCTTAAAATGTTCATGGATTTCATAATATAAAAGAGGGTAGTAAAAAAAAACACCTGAGATATAAAAATGTTTGCAGTGCTTGAAGAAGGGGGGTATGATTTTTGGTTTAAATATCTGTAAGAACTGAATCTGTAAAGACACAAAGGGTTGTGTAAATATTTTTGCCAGAGTTGGCTCAGTATGATTTGTTTATTTTTTAAAATGCTATGAAGCAGTAACTGCCAAATATTAATGCAAAAGTAAAATTTTGCTTTCTTACTGTTAAAATGATAAATGATCATCTTTTACCTTCTGTGCAATCTGTCCAGATAGCAAAGATTCAATGGCCCACCAAAATGATTTTATCATCTCTGAGATGACTTTGTTATACCCTTCATTATTAAAAATAGAACATTTCCTCACTCATAACTAAGCTTCCTTCAATTTGTATTGCTGAGGCATTAAATTCATTTCCTAATCTAGCGATCAAATATTACATGATAAATGTTTTGTTTTTTGTCTCAAGATCAGTCCCTTCATTTAAAAAAAATTATGAGAAAGGTTTTCACATCTAAAATTGTCATTTATGTTTTCATAAGGTTCCATAATCATGATAAGTTCTGTTTGTTCACTTTAGAAAGCGACATTACACAGATTTGCTTGTTATGCTCTGTATTTTTAATTAGTTCAGTACAATTCTAAGACCTATATTGGAACTATCAAAAAGGATGCTTAGTCTACATAAAGTTTGTAGAGCTAAAATATTAATAGAAATTCTTCAAGGATTGTACAGTCTATGTGAATAGCTAGGAGATTTGCGTTTCATACTTTGCTCTTACTCTCATTGAGTAAACTCTTAGAGAATAACTATATGCAATAGCCAATAAATAATTTTATTCTTCTGCATTTTATTATTATTGCTGATTGTAATAAATTGACCAGGGCCATTTAGCATTATTATCAAATAGATTTTGCTTCCCTGTGATGGTCACATTTGTGAGTTAAACAATAAGTGGATGATCACAGTGTGGAAAGAAATGTATTAACTATTTTGAACAACAAAAGACTGTTGGAGATAGTCTTCCAAGCTGACATCATTTAGGCAATTTGCAAACTGTACCACCTGATTAAATCATTATACTCAGGTTTTTTTTTTTTTTTAAGAAGTCCAGAAACAAAGGGATTCCATGAAAGCACACTGCTGACCTACAGTCTGGGCAAGAATCAGTTACCTGAAAACAAACAACTAAAAAGCAGAATTTGACAGTTGTCATTTGTGTGGAAAACTGTTGTTAATGTTTTTTTTTTTTTTTTCCCTAGATTTATTTATTTATATGTGCAAGAACTGGGGTATAGGCCAGAGATGCAGGGGAAGCATAAGAGGCTTCAGCAGAGGCAGATTGGGGAGCAGAATAGACAGATGTACTGAAATACTCTGTTGAAGGGAACAGTGGATAGGACAAGAGCGGCCTTCTATGCCATATAGGTAACCTCCCTGGCCAGGGCTCAAACTCCTGCCACAGTGGCTTTGGACAGCTTCATAGTTCTCATAGTTCTGTTTTTTTTTTTAATATATTTATGTATTTGTTTTTTTTTACATAGTTCTTTGCTTTAACCCATCAGGGAGATCCTAATATTTTTAATATTGTGTTTTTATGGATATGTTAGAAAGTTACTATCTTTAACCCACAATTGAGTAGTCTTGTTTTTTAATCTGAAATGCTACACTTTTCATTTGGTTGTCATTTATCACTTTTCTCCTCTCACCCAGAATTCTGAAACAAACACCTTTTTGAGCCTCCTTATATTTTAGGGACATCTAAACATATGTATAATTTAAGTAAAATCCCAATTTCCCATTGTATAATTGAACTAATTGATTGTTTAGCCAAGGCTGCATATGAAGTTTCATGTTTGATAATGTTTCTCATTTAATCTACATGGCTATTAAATAAGGATTTTCTTTATATATGGAATTGTTGACTTCAGCTCATGTTCATCAAGTATTTGTACAATATTTTGCTTTGTGGAATATGGAAATGTCATTATGTTGACTTAAAAAAACTCTGGTTTGATATGTAGGTAGCAGATTCCCATTTTTACAGGTGGTAAAAGAGGTTATTTTCTGGTAGGTGAGGAAAATTAGCACATTTGGGCACCTCAAGAAAAGGGGAATTTATCTAAGTGTATGAGCACCACACTTGAAATCTCCTGAAGATATATGGGAAAGAGACATGAAACTTGAAAACTGGCATATAAGTGTAAGCTACTATTATTGTTATGCTGTCTTACTAAAATGACAACTGAAAACCTTTTCTATAGTAATAATCCATTTTCTTGCTGGTATGTTGGCTTTATACCTACTCAAAATTTGACTACCATGAATGCCAGATCTACTTCCAGATACATAAGGAAAAATTTTCAAATAATTCCTAGTTTTTAAGTCTCATGTGAACTAATCTACTATATAAAGATCAGTCACCTCCTATCTTATCAATTTTATTTTTTGTACTTATCCTTTTCAATTATTTTAAAAGCCAAGAAATAAGCACACGAGGAAATTTTTTTTCATTTTAATAATAAGATTTGTCAAACATTTTATATTTATATTGATATTTGTATTCATATTAACATTGGGCAATAGCACAAACATTATTCCATATACATAGCCTACTAACACTAGGACTTTTTTTATAGGAAAAGAAAATGAAAAGCTATTAAGAAGTCACAAGACAAGGGTGGCATGACTCATGATTTATTTAACACAATATCTCTGTTGAGTTCATTTCCACTCATGGAGATGAATCCCTTGAATATCATAATTCCAAGATTTTTCTTTTGTAATCTTCATGAGGAAATAATCAGTTGTTTTAATAGTCATTTTAACATAATTGTAAAGATTTTAAACTGAACTTCTACAAATAGTAGAAAAAGGTCACAAATTCTTTTCAGTAATGTTTACAATGGCTTGCCCTGAAAATATCATAAAACTATATTTATAGGGCTATCATTACTATGTGAATTTAATCTTATAAGTGTTAGTTTATTTAATTGAAATGTTATTGGAAAAATGTTTTTTTTTTCCAAGTCTCCTCTAACAAAGCTGAACTTTTTTATTGAAAATAAGCAAATGCATCATTATAGGAAGGCCATAATACACCCTGTGTATTTTGCAAAGGTATTGGCTTAATGCCTACTTAAGGATTATACTTACACTCAAGGACTATTAAACAAGTGATTTTGAATTTTATTTTTCTAACAATGTAGAGTATCTCAGCACTATATATTAATAAAATATAGTATTTGAGCCAATCTATTGATGATCAGAGAAGACAGAAAACCTGCTGATACATATGATTGTTGTAACTTAAAGGGTTGGCAACCTTTAACACTTGTACCAGATGGTGACACACTAGGACATTTGGGCAAGCACCCAGCTTCTGGCAGAAGCTCAACTCCCTCTGTCTTTACTACTATTTGGAGTTATTTCTACTATTCCTAGTCACTGGCATAGGAACTATCAATACCAATCTTGGATCTTGTGAAGTTACAACAGCCTTCTGGTCACTTTTTCCCATCTGTTCTAAATTCTAAAATAGCAAATAAAAGAGAAGATGTGATAACTGTCAAAAAGTGTATTTTAAAAAATAGTTTATTCTACTGTATATTGCCATATCTGGGGCATAAAATTTTCAGTGTCTTATTTGGGCAATATTCTCATCAAGTGGCCATCTTCCCTTAATGTGTCAACCACAATGATGACCTCACTGTGTTTTTAAGTTGACCATCCATTTCTCAGTAACTTAGGGCAAGACTAAATAACAGAAACATTTAGGCTTTAGGACTACTCAAGTATTAGCCCAGATAATATAGCACATGAAAATTATGTAAATGTCAAAATTTGTTAAACTTGCTCATTGTAAAAATTACCTAGAATTAAAGAGAATGACTTATACATGATTACAGGTTCATTTCTAATATTACTTCCATTCACTACTCTTAAAAAAATGGGCAATGAAAATAGTGTATTTATTCTTTTTTTTTTAAGATTTATTTATTCACACAGAACTGGGGTACAGGTCAGAGATGCGGAGGGTGAGAGGCTTCACCAGAGACAGAGCGGGGAGCAGAACAGGCAGATCGACGAAGTACACTGCTGAGGGGAGCAGCGGGTGGGTCAGGAGAGGTCTGCCTCGCTATGTGGAGCTCCTCGAGGCAGGCGGGGATCAAACTCATGCGGAAGTGGCTTAAGCTTCTCAGTACAGTGCTTTAACCCCGCTGCACCACCAGTGCGGGCCCTATTTTAGGTTTTTTAATCCAAGGCTGCATTTTGGAGATTCTGACACTTCTTGAAAATGTGGGTCTTTTACAAAGATAGCTCTACTTTTATTTTTAGAAATATGAAACTCTTCTATGTTGAGAAACTTGATCTGATGAGTACAGAACTGGACTAAAGGTAAATTTGCACTTTTATTTTCTTTTACATCCCTAATCTATTATCTACGTAAAAGCTAGAATATTTATAATGCAAGCAGGATTATTGGTCACCCTGTTCTACAAAATAGTATATAGAATCTGATTCTTTAACTTTTCCAGCGGTAAGTCAAAGTGAAAATTGAAACCATCTAGATTAAAGCCACACAATTTAAAAGAATCAAAAATGAAGAGTGGCTCCATAAATATGATTATACTACCTAGGGAATTCTTACTATCCAAGGAACAAAACTGTATGTTTCAAAAACTTCTAGAATTCAAAAACAGGTTACCACCTTGCCCTTATCATGCTGTCTTGGCTAGTTCACTCAAGTGGATTTATCAAATAACTCTTCATTCCTTTAGCTTTATTTTAAATCTTCAACTCTAATATTTTATACATGGAACTTTGTCAATAATAGTAATTTCCTCCCATTGAAAGTTAGGCCTAAATCAGTCTCATAAGAGTCTCAAATACTTTGTTCTTAACCTTCCCTGTCAGAGGTACTACTAAGGATCTATATCCTTTTGTAATAATTGATCAAGTCTCGGCTTTCAGCAGGCTACTATAGTTATCTGTTAAGAGGGTGCTTTTTTAAGGTGCTAGTATAATATACTTTTTTTTTTCATCTCTTGCTTTTAATCTATATTAATTATTCTCTTTCTTCAGAAGTCTACTTAAATATCCCCTCTTCAGAGACTTTTCTGTCAATTCCCCCTCCATTGGACATGCACTTAACTTTATTATCTCTATTATGGTGTTCTGCCCATTATCTTTTTAAAATAATTCTTCATAATTTAAATTTTATAGCTTTCTTTCAAATTTAAATGGATATATTTGCTTATTTGTTTTATATTGCTTGTTTTCTTACACTGATAAAATCAAGGGACTGTAACTATATTCTGAATAAATGAAGAGAGAGATAGAAAAGAGAGGCAATAGTTGTAATTGACACTCCTGACAATACACAGTTCAGTGTAATACAGTTTTTATTCAGTGACATCTTAGGGGTCAAATAAGATGATATATTTTATCTGTTTAGTATATGTACATGTACATACATGGACATGTGTTTCAGCAAATGCAGACTACCAAAATTGCTAGTGATATGCAGAAATATAGTTGATATATCACCTCTAGATAGTGACAATGATTATGTAGATGTCTTAGAAAGGGAAATTTTTACCCAAAAGAAAACAAGTAACCCAGCATGTTGAAGGAATCTGACTGGAGTGGTATGTTATCAATGCAAAACAATCAAAGAGTAGTAACTGAAAATGTCGGCATAGAATCTGATCTCACACAGCACAGAACAACCCCTCAGGGATGAGATTTGAAGGACAAGTTTCACAGTCAGAAGTCTGTGACGTATTTCTTTTCCATATTAAGAAAGTAAAGCATTTGATTGATGTCTATTGGGTGGTGAGATATGGGTGGGTTGGTACTAGAGTGCTAATGATAAACTGCTGCATAACAAATTGATGCGAAATTTAGTAACTTAAAACAGTGTTTACAAACTCAATTTCAGTAAGTCTGGATCTCAGGAGTGACTCAACTAGATGATCTGTTTTAGGGGGTCTCTCATGATATCTGCCAACACTGCATGTCAGTTTGACCAGGATTGGAAGATCCACTCCCAAGATACATAAGACATGTATTGATATATTTATGTGTATATTTACCTGAATACACCCATATGCATATCTATATAAAATCAACCAAATTGCACTTATTTGATTGACTGCTAGAAAAGTCTTAGCTGATATCAAGCTTCCATAATTGTATCAACTTATAAAACCTTGAGAGGACTAAATCTAGTGAGATTTATTAAAATGTATGTTAATCTATCATACTGATAGAATTTTCTTGCAGGGAGATTTGATTGGGAATGCCACAGTGGACAATATTTCTGGTATTCAGGATATTTGGATACTAAGAAAAAATAGTTCAGGAATGACAAGGACAAGAAATCTTGGTGCGTAGATAAAAGGAATTCATATGCAGATGAACACATGGGAAGTTCTGACACAAGGAGACTGATGCCTCCTGTAACTCATAAGATGATGTTTAAGAAAGCATATTTTCTTTTATTTGAAAATACAGTTATATTTTACATTTAAGTATGAATTTTTAAACATTGCCTCTTCAAATATGCTGCAGAGATATAGTGAATGTATTCATGAAGCTTTTTCTCATTACTCAAAATAGTAAAAATTCAGAAAGTCATAGTTTTTTTGTTATTTTGAGGTGACATTTACAAATTTTGGATATTCAGATACTAAGGTGAAGAAATTCTGCCTTAATCAACATCATGCCTTCATTACCTAATTGACACAATTTGCTGACACCTATAACATTACTGGATCTACTTTTTGTATTATCTCATCTGAGCAATGAGACACTTTACAAGGGATGATAGAACAGACAAGTCCATTAACATAAAAAGTCCCTTACCTCTCAAAGCCATGAAGTATGAGTGTTTGCAAAATAAGCAAATGAATTTATGCTGATTTTCACAGAATAAGGCCTTTTTCATTTTTTGACTTACTGTCATATTGTACCTAGGAAAGCATTTGTAGAATATAGAGTAGATTGAATTCATTCAAGAACAGTATATGACACATACTTCTCAAAGCAAATGACTTTGAAGGGAAAAAAAAACCTTATTAAATATGTTTTAAATCAGAAATTAATGGATATCTGGACTTTTCAATGTTCTTCTTAATCTCATGGAAATTGCTAGACAAAATTCTATTTTGTTGTAGTGCTATGATGTGCTTCCTGTAGCTGGGTTACATTAGGAAATTCTTATTTCCTGTTGCACTGGGCAGCACCACATTGATAAAGAAACGGGAGTTGAGGAGCAAACTACACAATGAAGAGTGCTGCTGAAGAGCAAGATCCTTTTTTTTTTTTTTTTTGAGAGAATACTTATATAGCAGCAGCTGAGGAGAAGGAGGACAAAAAGAAAAGAGAGGGTGAAACTAGAAAATATTCTCTGTCATCCATAGTATCAGGGGTGATGACTCTGCCCTCCAGGCACTTTTCATCAGCTTGAGGATTTATTATTGTAATTGAGATTAAGCATAGTTACCCAGACATGGTTTAAATCTTCTGAACAAGGCTTTTCACTGATCAGCTTCTGGGGTCCCTTGTCTTACATCAGTCCTCCATCTCCCCCCCACCTCAACCCCCAAGCATTCCTGGTCATACCTTGTGATGCATATAGTCTTCCCAGAGTGATCGAGCATTAAACTCTTGATTTGAAAGGTACTTTGTAAGGTTTGGCTCTGACTGACTGACCTATCCAAGGTCAGTTTTGACCTTATATAGGAACTCAGAGCTACACAGCTAACAAAATGGAGGCCAAATAGGCTACTTAAGATGAGCAGACCCACAATTCCCCTAGAATATAGTAGTTCAAATATTTTATTCATTCCATATAAATAAGGGCAAAACTTAATTCAGAAATTGCAGAAATGATACTTTCTGCTTTTAGTTTACCTATATATTTTCCCTTCTGTTTATAAGTGTCCTATATTTTTGGCACACGAATACATTTCAGTTCTGTAGTCTTTTATTGTAATCTTGAAAATGGACTTTCAAAGCACATAGCAGCTCAAAGCTCTGTTGTATAGCCTCATACATAATCACATAATCTGCTGGCAGAAATATAGAAGTGAAATTAAAATAGCATTTTGTAGGTTTAATTTGGCCCTTGAAAAACGCTGAAAATTACAACTAGATTTTTAATGACTGTTTTGAGAGCACAAATGTATGTGGTTGAAACAAATTCTTCATCCATCTGTGTACATGCAGATATACTAGAATCCAAAAAAAGAGATGATCCATCTTTTCAATTTAGAATGACAAATGCATTACCATCTCCAGATTCATAATGAAATTTGAGTGGTACCTTTGTAAATCACAGTGTCCATGAGCTCAAGGTGCATATCCAAGGATACAGAAGCTATTTCCAAATATAGCCCTTTCCTACCCACCTCTATGGTTTTCTTGTAAAATTTGTGGCAAAGTCTATTTGCACAAATTTTAATATGGAACTAGTGAAATATATGTCATGTAAAAATTTTAAAAATATATAAAGTATCTATGTTAAAAACCACTTTCTGGGCCCTCCCTGGTGGCGTAGCGGGTTAAAGCACCACACTGAGAAGCTGAAGCCACTTCTGCATGAGTTCGATTCCCGCCTGCCCCGGAGGTGACCACATGGCGGGGTAGACCTCTCCTGACACGCCAGCTGCTCCCCTCAGCAATGTACTTCATCAATCTGCCTGTTCAGCTCCCCACTATGTCTCTGGTGAAGCCTCTCGCCACCCTTAAGCCTCTGGCCTGTACCCCAGTTCTGTATGTAGAAATAAATAAAACTTAAAAAAAAAAACTTTCCTATACCAGATCCCAATTATGAACCTTCATACATCCTATTACTTCCTTATTCTAGGAAGTAACCATTACTAACCACCTAGGACAAAATTAAATTTTTTTTTCTGAAAATACCAGGATTTTTAGTGTGTGTCTAATGATATTTTTAAATGTATATCACTGACTTAGCCCATCAATCAATAATAGATCTTTAATTGTTTGTTATAAACACACACACATACAAACATCCACACATATTACCACATGAGTATCTAGACTTTTATATTGAAAGTATAATTATGCTATTCTTGTATAATGGGAATTTATATTATTTTTGTAAAGTTAGGCTAGCTTAGAAAATGCTGAAATGAAACTTTTGTATGTGTGTATTAGCATACATATAAATGTATATATTAACAGATATAAACCTAAGATTTTTTGAGATCGTGTAAATTTTCCATTATTACCCTATAAATTAGCAATCCTTCAAAGCTATCTAAATATTTCAAATAATTTTAATTGTCAATTGCATTCATATTTTCCATGTGCAGAGGAATTTGTCAGTGAGATAATAGAAACTCACTGAGGATAACAAGATGAAATGAGAAATTTCTTACATAATAAAAAGTCTTCATTGAAATAAGCTCAAGATTGCAGTTAGTTAGGGCTCAAACAGGCTACATTCATGGACTAGAATGCTGCACTGTATTCTATTCCATCTCTGATCTTTGTTTTTTTGTGAGTGTTGGTTTTGTAGATTTCTTTCCCTACACATATCATTCTGTATCACATAGCAGATGATATTTCTGATATCTCACAAGTTTACTATTACAAGTGTAATCATAGCATAAATTTCGGTTACTCACAAGACATTTTGAGAAAGGTATAATTTGTCTAGCTGGCCACGTTGCTCATAGCTACATGGAGTAATCATTTATGATTGGGGGTCAGAGGTATGTCTATATTCCTAAACAGCTCACACTTGAAATGAATCCTGAGGGTTTGAATGGTGTGATAGCTTACTAAAAAGGGCTGTTAAATTTCTACTAAGAAATAATTCAGTATATTCCTTATTTATTTTAACAACTTCAAAGATATGAAACTGTAATTGTGTATTTTCAATTAACAAATATGTTCTTGAAATATTCTAACTCAGCTAATATATTTTATATCAATTTATTAACCACACAATATTTTGTGAATATATAACATTGTTTAATGAGTTATGTTTTTGACATTTGGAATTTTTAAATATTTATATTCCCATAGGTAATATTTTATACATGATCATGAATATTTTCTTAAGATAAATGTTGAAGGTAAAATCAATAGGTCAAAGTGTGCATATATAATTTTACATGATTTATATATTGCAGAATATCTCCCTTTTATCAGAAATATTGGGAGGTTTCTTTTATTCATAGAATATAGTATTTATTTTCTACCAAATCAAACTATTATAAAAAATAATCTCCTGAACTTAATGTAATATATCTTTGAATCAAATATTTTCTTTATTATTTGTCCTTGAAAAACTTGTGTGTTTTTTTCAGAATAAAGAGAAGAGGTCTCTTTTATAGATCCCCTGTTTTATTCCTGCCGCCTTATCAAATGTAGCTATTTAAATGAAATATATGTGCATTCAAATAATTGGACTTGCAATACTTCCCAAAATGGTGAATACACAGAAGCATGCTCCATACTTTACTACTTACCTGTTAGGGACAGAACTACGTATACAAGCCTCTTAAATTGTTAAACATCTTTGTTTGAACACACAAAAAGCAATTAGTCATATTTTTATGCATTCATACTCTCAAATAACTTTTGTGGCAAGGACATAACCAGATTTATTCTTGTCATCATTTGCATTATTTTATGGAGATGCGCTCATTCAACTACTGTTAACAACTTGGCACCTCTTTTATTTTAGAATTGGTTTGTGAAAGACAGAAAGCTGAAAACTAATATAGCACTACTAATTTAATAGAAAATCAGTGGATTGATTTAATACCATGTTGATTGTTTTTGAAATATGGTTATTTCAAATTCATCAGTAACAATAGCAATATGTAGTTCATTATCTTTGCAGTACATATGCCAAAAGCATTTAGAGGTTAATTTCATCTGAAAAGTAATATTTATAAAAACCTTTACTATTTTATGATTATCTCAGTAGCAAAAGTACTAATAATGTTTTGCAATGATTCTTATTCTACTAAAATGGCTATTTTAAAATTCAAAACTGAACAATTCATAGAATTATATTTCATTTACTACATTTCCAAAAATTTTAAATTCAAAGTTAATTTTCTAGATAAATTTGAGATTCTAATTTTTATTGTTTTGGCATCATAAAATGCTTCATTTGAAAAACTCTGTGAACTTACACTTTGCTTTAGAATTTCAAAAACAAATTGCAGACTTTTCTGGAAATTTCTTAAAACTGGTAGGTATTCATTGACATAGTGACATTTGAGAATTATCTACAGGAAAGCTTCCCTGTACAGTGTAGTGAACTAAAATACATTTAAAAACAACCAAACAAAAAACTTGATAGGTTCTTGTCAAAATTTTTACTTTGTATAAAACCTGAAAAAAAATTGCTTTATTTTGTGAAATATATCTAAACCCAAAACCTCAGTGAACTCTTTCTACAGGACATTTTGTGCCTGGCCTCATTTTTTTTTTTTAAGATTTATTTATTTGTTCATACAGAACTGGGGTACAAGCCAGAGTTACAGGGATGGTGAGAGGCCTCACAAGAAATAGAGCGGGAGGCAGAACAGGCAGATTGACAAAGTACACTGTTGAGGGGAGCGGCAGGCAGATCTTGAGAGGTCTGAGGCGCCATGTGGGTCACCTCTTGGTGGGGGATCCAACTCAGACAAGTGACTGTGGCTAGCTTGCAGTGTTGCATCCTAACCTGTTGCTACACCAGGGAGGGCCCTGGCCTCATTTTAATGAAGAAAGTAGTCTATTATATAAACTCAAAGATATTCTAATATTTTAGCAGAAATGTTGACATCTTGGCATTTCTGTTTGTTCTCCTAACTTTTAAAATATATAGCATGCATATTTTTGTCTTCTTACTGTATCATTTTTCTGAATGTTTATTGTTGGGGTGTGTGTATGTGTGTATGTAAACTCACACTGAAACTAGCCTGTTTTCACCACCCATGTTTCTGTGGAAGAACAGAGTGTCAGTACCATAGCTTTTTTCTTGCTTTCCACCATACAGGATGACTAGTAACATGTTATGTAATTTACATAAATTTTGTGCACAAAATGAATCAGTCCTACAGAGACCAGTAAAACCATCACAAAACCCCTGGACAGTTATCATACCCCTTTGCCAAGCAGTAAACTAGAAGGAACTCAAGAATGAGGAAAGTCAAAAGTTAATTTAGCAAGGCGTAATTTTTCTTGTGAATGAAAGACTCAGAAAATGATCAGATATTTTGTGAAAGGGATCTTGACATACTGTGAATTCATTACCAATCATAAGTTTGTGATTCTGAGTCACAGTGCTTACCCTAACTCATTCATGGCAAAAAAAAAAAAAAAAAATCAGATGACAGAAATGACACAACATTTGTTTTTCCTATTTCTGTTCTCAGCAGCAATTTCAAGAAGGTAATGTTACCTCCAAATGATCAGATATTTTGTGAAAGGGATCTTGACATACTGTGAATTCATTACCAATCATAAGTTTGTGATTCTGAGTCACAGTGCTTACCCTAAC
>NW_004567114.1:39780987-39818788 GCF_000260355.1 Condylura cristata | reverse complement strand
TTGACATACTGTGAATTCATTACCAATCATAAGTTTGTGATTCTGAGTCACAGTGCTTACCCTAACTCATTCATGGCAAAAAAAAAAAAAAAAAAATCAGATGACAGAATCATGCATAATGTTTATGCTTAATTGCATGATCAGATAAACATCTAAAAGACTTGGTTTATCACTCAAACTGTTCCATAATTTGATTATAAAGACACTGAGGTCTATTTGACTATCTGTGAATTAAAATATTAAGTTAAATGCTGTGATGCATACATTTTATGTAAGTCTTAGTAAAGAAATTATACTTTTACATTACTCCTTAATAATTTTACAAGTACAACCTTTTCCCTAGAGAAACAATATTTTCAGATGTTACTGCTGATTTCAATGCACCATGGAAACAAATTAGGAAGAAAAGTAATTTTAAGATCCCTCTTCATAACCATCATGGACAGTGGAGGACGTAAATCAAAAGTACTCAGCTCGGAAAAAATAAAATTTTAGTCAAAGTAAAATCATAGTAATGTTATTTACAGGCCCTCAATGCCTGTATTTGCTCATGATTTAATCATTTTACAAAGTACATATTGCAATCAAATATTTCCTTAGTCCTATACTTTCTTTGGGTAGTTTGCCCATTTTATCAAAGAAGTTTTCCTACAGCAATCTCTTTTGGTTTATGAAATTCAGAGCTTTTCATTTTTGAAATCATAATACATATATATATATTTAAAGATGTATTTATTTATTCATACAGAACTGGGGTACAGGCCAGAGATGTGGAGGGTGAGAGGATTCTCCAGGGACAGAGTGGGGAGCAGAACAGGCAGATCGATGAAGTACAATGCTGAGGGGAGCAGCAGGCGGGTCACCAGAGGTCTGCCAGCCATGTGGATCTCCTCCCAGGGTGGATGGAACTTATGCGGAAGTGGCTTTTGCTTATTAGTGCAGTGCTTTAACCCGCTGAGCCACCAGGCAGAGTCCATAATAGATATTTTAATTGGACAACTGTCTTTTTTGTTTCACTAGCTATATGTATTCTGTGATTCTTCATATGACATGGAAATGAATACTGCAGGGCTTGGGAACAATTGCTACTTTTTATTTGTAGAAATGATAAAACTATGTGTGTTATCATTTAGTTTCTTTTAATAAGAATGATTATTTTGAGATTCATTTATGTTGATGCATGTATCACTAGTTCATTCCTTTGTATTGCTAAATAAAGCCTCTTGGCTCTAGAATATCAACTTGGCTGTTGATATTCTACTGTTTTATCATTTCCATTGTTTGTGTGTGTGTGGGGAAATCTGGTTACTGTTCAGCTTTCCCAATATGTAATCTTTTTTGTTGTGACTACTTTATAAATTTTTTTGAGAACTTTAAATTTGACTGTTACTTGGAGTGGTTTTGTTTTTTTGTGTTTTGTATATATCCTGAGATACATTCATTGGTGTTTGTTCCACCAATGTAAATCTAATTTCTCCCCTTATATACTGCACTAAAAATTTTGTTGGCTGGATGACAAATGTCCTTTTTCCTTTGTTCTCTACTTTTCCATCTCTTACACACTCTAAGTAATGTATGAAAAGTGTTTTCCTTGACATCCATACTCCTGATTTTCTCCCTATTTCTCTGATTAATCCTACTAACTTTTCTTTGTGGGTGATTCTTCCTTCCTTTTTCCTCTTTTACTTTTAGATACCTCTTAAATATAATTACTCTTTTCTACTCTGACCAGTCCATCTGATCTCCATTATATTCTCATGCTTCTATTGTCATTATATATTGATGACCACCATAACATTTCTGTGTGTGCTGAACTCCATATACAGATGTCCAATTTATTTTTAGACAGTTTCACTTTGATGTTTTGCAACATCCTCATCAAGTACTCTCATAATCTTAGCAAATTCTACCAGTATCACACTGAGATCAGTAACATTCTAGTAATTTTGCTACTTTTCAAGGGATGCCTGCTTCTGGGTAGTAAGTAAATTTATGTAATATATTCTGCCCATAGCTATTATTTACAGGGTTGCCCATTGAACTACCTGATTAATATACCAGCAAAGCTTTCTTCCATTTGGCCCAATTTCCAGTTCCTGTTGGCTATTATATGTGGTCATTCATAGTCTGGCACTGACCATAAATATATTCCTAGTTGCTGTGTGAATCTATTGTTGCATAAAATAAACAATAATTTTATATACTTTTAAAAAAATTTTCATGCTTATCAGATTTTATGAAATTGTCCATTTCAGCTTTGGAAGTCATGTTAAGATTTCAATAATTAGGTCCACCCTGGTGGCACATCGGGTTAAAGCACAGCACTAAGAAGCTAAAGCCACTTCCGCATGAGTTCGATTCCCTCCAGCCCTGGAGGTGACCACATGGTGTGGCAGACCTCTCCTGACCCACCCTCTGCTCCCCTCAGCAGTGTACTTCGTCGGATCTGCCTATTCTGCTCCCCACTCTGTCTCTGGTGAAGTCTCTCTCACTACCCCAGCCTCTGGCCTGTACCCCAATTCTGTATGCACAAATAAATAAATCTTTAAAGAAAATTCAATAATTATTTCTACATGTAGTAATTATAGACATATATGCAGTTGCATATAGTTTAAAGTTTTCAAGATATGAGTATTTCAACACTAGCAAAATATGTCAGTTTTTTCAATAGACAAGCATTTATATTAGCATAATGTATATAAATTATATTTTACTTTATGTGAAAGGTACACAACAACTAGAAATATATTTATGGTCAATTCCAGACTATGAGTGGCTGCTTAGAATACTAGTCAACAGAAACTAGAGCCTTTTAGTTGATTTTGCTGTTTTATTTTTAAGTAAAATGTTATTCCATTTAGTATCATTAACCCTACATTAACATAAATGAAATGGCTTGTTTTTCAAATTTGATTAATACAATAATTTTCAAAAGAACATTTCATAATGAATATTAAAGTTGTGCATAAATTATCTCTGAATAATTGTATTTATATTGCAACAAATAGACTTGAATTAATTTTTATTCCAAATTGAGTACTAATGGATTTCAACATTTTCATATTGCTATTTAAGCATTTATATTACATATTTGAAAGTCCACAAAATTTTTCTATATGATCCACAGTTTAACAACTGTGAGAATAACAATGTCTTTTTTCTTTGACATTTTTTATGTTATTTATGAAACAGAATTCTCAGCAATAAGTAATAGTTGCACGAAATGATAAGATAAATTATCCATCATGTTTTCAACATTTAACCTAATTAGTCTCAAATAAATGTCATGAAAAATGTTTTGACATGGTACTAGCAGATTGTGTTTAACAATGAAAACATAATTTAATATCACTTTTTAAAAGGATACTCACTTTGAATATTAAGGATTCATGTATGCTACAAAATAAAAATATATTAAAACAAACTTATTTAAATAACTTACAAATAATTTATAATCCAATCAGGTGGAGGAGAGAGGGAATATACATTGATATCTATTATACATATACTAGTGATTAACTGTCAAAAGTTAAGTAAACTTAACTAATGTAAAGTAATAAAACTTTTCATGGAGCACTGGTATAGTTTGGCACAAAGAAGATGCTCTGTGATAAAGGCTATATTATAGGTAAACATCTAGGGGATACAGGAAAGTAACAGAGTAGATCACCTCCTATTTAAAGTCAACACTTATAAAATAACATTTGTTATTTTATCTTCAGTATGATAATTATTTCCTAAACAATATAGTATAACAACTATTTGCATAACATTTACATTGTATATAAGTAATCTAGGAGGATGTGTGTAGGTTATATGCAAATACTATGCCACTTTGTATAATGAATTTGATATCCACAGATTTTTTTGTATTCATAGAGAGTCCTGGAACCAATCCCTCATGGATTATGATGGACAACTCTATCTCCCTTTCAATAGAATGAATTTCTAGTAGCTTTGTATGAATTGTATTACCATAATAGAATTGATTTAATCTGTTTTTAACATTTCTAATGAAACGTATATAATTATGGTCTTATTTAACTCTTTGAGAACTTAGTTTCAATGGAGAAAATATATATTAATAGCTGCTTTTTTATATATTACATATATATATATATATATGAAAAAAAAATAATGCAAAATATATGCCATGAGCTGGTATTTGGTCTATATGAACATTTACACTTCATAAGTGCCCAAACATCATATTATATGATTCCTTTTCTACAAAATAGAAAAAAAAAAATTGACCTATACAGCTGCAAAGCCCACTTGTAATTTCTTATGGGAATGACAAAGCCTTAGCTGGAAGATAATTGAGTGATTTTTTTTTAAAGATTTATTTATTTATGCATACAGAACTGGGGTACAGGCCAGAAGTGCAGGGGTGGTGAGAGAGAGGGTTCACCAGAGACAGAGCAGGGAGCAGAGCAGACTGACGAAGTACACGTGCTGAGGGGAGCAGTGGGCAGGTCAGGAGAGGTCTGCTGTGCCATATGTATCCTCCAGGGGCAAGGGATCGAACTCATGCTGAAGTGGCTTTAGCTTCTCAGTGCTGTGCTTTAATCCACTGCGCCACCAGGCAGGGCCCTAATTGAGTGATTTTAAGTAGTTGTGTTCAGTATGTGAAATTCATTGAATATGGACATGGTTTTTATAATTGTTGTATATGTATTTAATTTAAAATAAGTGTTCTTTGAGGGAGAAGCATGCATCTTAGAGTGATAATTGAAAACAACCTATAGAGCATTGCATACTAAAATGTTAGCTTTATTTACAATCTGCTTACCTTAAATAACTTCTGACATAGACACGGATATTTTCTAAAAATTAGTGTTTTGTGTTTTACATGAGATCAGTTTTGTCAGTATGTTATACATTAATAATAACAAAAATTTATACAGTAATAAATTCATTAATTTCTTAAGAAATGCAATTTAGGATTCAGCCATTCCATATATATGAACTTTGTTTTCACTTTTGAAAAAGCTTATTGCAACATAAAATATTGTGACCAACTATACCAAACACAAAGCAAATATTACAGATTTATCTCATACTATAATGACAAACAACACTAGCAAGTATATTCTAGAAACTCTGTGAAAAGATTCCTGTTTCTATTTCTCCCACACATTTCATATTCTCCTGACCTAAAATTTCCCATAGTTAGAACTATGGTGCAACTTCCCCATATATCTGGCACCCAGAAAGGACAAATTGGATATTTGTACTACTGCTATGCAGGAGTTAGGTGCTCTCAGCTACTCATGGCTGCCCTGTTTTATACATTATGTTCCAAAAAGTAAACGTAATGATTTCACATTCACAGGAGAAGACTTCAAAAAGGAAGTCTTTTGGACTTACCATATGTAAGACTTTAAGACTCACAAATTCCACTGCTAAGGTGTACTTTATAAGTCTTGCTAATGTTTGCTGTAATTTTGTGTATTAGGAGGTGTATAATATAGATAATGGTGTGATATAAAGGATGATGGGTAGTGGCAATGTTATAGCTGGAATAGAGGCTGCCAAGCATCTGTTGGAGATGCCATCTGTTCACCATGGGCACAAGTTCCCAGTTGCATTGGGTCTTCTCTAGTAAGTCCATCTACATGCCTCTACTCCAGAATCTCTTTTCTATAATCCTTCAGTTTTGCTCCTCTAGATCCTGACTAACCAGGTACTGACTCTACCCAGTAGTAGTACATGAGCATGTACTACTCTCCTATCTCCTCTCTGTTAATCAGACCTGAGTTTTTCCATGTAAGACCATAGTTGGATGTTTGCAGCAGATATGATGGAGTTCTGGCCATTTGTTCATGTAATATTTTGGGACCTTTGTAAATGCTTGGATCCAAATTTTGAAATGGATTTAATGCAATGGATAATTGTTGATTCTGCACAAATTGATGAGCTGCTGGATTTCATTTGATAGACCCATTTCGTGGTGAGTTTGATAGACCCATTTCGTGGTGAGTAGCCCTTTTCAAACTTTCTATGCGGTGGTCAGGCTTTCAGTCTCAATTAGTGTTCTAACGATGTCAGGAAGTTGTCTCCAAACAGTGAGCAGTTTTCTCCTGAGGCAATATTGTAATTTTATTTAGAATTTATATTTGTGTTATGACTCTTTGGTTGGGTTTTGCCAGAAACCACTCAAAACCTTATTAAATGTGTATTTCTTTTAAGATTAAACAAAATCTTGTATCACAGCTTGGGCCTAACTACATAAACCTCCCTTTATAGGAGCTATATTTAAATTGTCAAGTTGTTAATTTACTTGAGAAATTGGTGGGACCAAAAAATTCCAAGAAAAGCATTAAGCATGCCTTTCAAAATTCATGTAGATTTACTACACATATTGGCCCAAGAGGAGATACCTTGACCTTCACTTTAATGGAAGTGTTTTCTCAAGAACTTCTAGTACATGTTGAATAAGAGCCATTATTATAGGAAGGATTAGTGGAAGTCTCTGAAACTGCCCTTTGCAGCCAATATATTAAATCAAATGCTAGGTGAATTCTTCAAAAAAAAATTTCCCTATGGTAATCATTGAATCTATATTGTGATGGATAAAACAAGAAAGAGTACAAGGGTCCTTAAATCATAAAAAAAGACATATCAATATTTAGCATTAATCATAATTTGATTTCTGCATTATTTCAGAAAATATGGGAAGTAATATAAAAAAAGAAAAATATTGGCAAAAAGGAAAACAGGCAAATATTTTTGCTACAAATGTATTCACAAATTTATCTCAATATTTAACATAGTATAAAAAATATCCAACTGGAATTAAGATTAAAGAAAATATGACATTTTAATGTGCATAAATAATATAGGGAAACTTAAAAAGCAAAATGCATAAGTAAACATGTAGCCCAATATGAAATATTGAAGTTCATTTCTATACAGAAATGTTTCAAAGGACAAGGGTCAAAATGTGAATAGGTTATTTATTAGTATTTAGATTATAATTTATTGTCATTTAGATTACAGCTTGTCTTCATCATTGTTCTGACCATGAACTCTTTACAGAGAAAATTATAAAACTATATTAATATATAATCTGCATATTATTGCACAAATGTGATGCATTATACTTTAAAAGTTAAACTTAAAATGTTTTTGCTAAAGTATGTCCTCTGCCAAATTTTTCAGAAACACATCTTAAAGTAGTTTGCATTTAATAGCATGATTAGTTCAGAATTAAAGAGTTCAAAAGCCATTTGAAAAATACAAAAAAAGAAAGAAAGAAAGAAAGAAACCTGTTATGTTCCCTATCCTGTTTAGACAGCCCTATTTATATCCAGTTACCATCCCATTATTTACTAATAATGGGCTGTATATTTACTAATGTTAACATAATCTTTTTTATACTATTTTATGAAAAAAAAATCGGCTAATGCTAGATGACCTCAGGTAATTGTCTGAAAAAAATACAACTTAGATATAAGAAAGTATAATGGTATATTAATAGTTTAAGCTTTCAATAAAAATTTAATAGAGCATACAATTTATCAGTGATTGAATTAAATACTAAGAACTTTAAGATAATGTACTCATTATCTTTGGAAGAGTCCAGTATATCTTTAGATTATCTAGCCTACAAAGAAGTTAATACATAACTCCCAACATTTCCCCAGTACTGGAGAGAAGCATTTATTCCCAAATGTTAACAAAGGCTAGGCTTCTCTGCTTTTCATGTGTTTATAGAAGAATTTTTTTCTCTTGATCATCCTCTGAATTATATTAAGTATGTGACAGTAATTTGCAAAGTGGATTTTCTTAAAATCCAGAAAAGCTGGGTTTTCTTAAAGTGATAGCTATTTAACTTAAGTGGTCACACAAATTAATGGAAGTGAATTTGTATATACTAAAAGTAACCAAATTGATTCTGAAGATTCGAGGTCATGTGTCTAGTATATTCCAAAGAGATGCTTTTGATAAAGGCAATAGCAACTTGGGTAAAAATTCATATAAAATAACCTTAAAGGCTAGATTCAGTAAATTTCAATAGATTCAGATCATAATCTAACAGTGGTTCCTGCAAGGTTGCTAGATAGCTGAAGAAAATGTTCCCAGGTTATGCTGAATAATAAAGGGACTGTAACAATTGTGGGGGAGATGTAGGTTCCTAGAGTAAGGGAAATGTTCTCCATTCACCAGGAAATTCCTGAATGTTAGGATTTGTCAGTAGATATGGCATGGGATTCGGGTAAATTTCTCCTCTGAGCTAGTAGAGAAGCCAAGGTCTAGGGAAACACAGGACCTTGGCAATAAGATAAAAGCAGGGAAGAGATTAAAAACATTAATTAAGCTAATTGACCAAACTCATTATTTTAGCTCAGAAATAGAGCTTTTTCTGTGTTCTAATCTTCCTCTTTTTTTTTTTTTAAAGATTTATTTATACATAGAAGTACTGGGTTATAGACCAAATGTGTGCGGGGTGGGGGGGAGGTGGAGGGATGAGATTATTCACCTCAACAGGGTGGGGAGCACAACAGGCAGACTGAAATACATTGCTGAGGGGAGCAGTGGGTGACACAGGAGAAGTCTGTTATGCCAAGTGGGTCAGCTCCCTGGCTGTGGATAGCTGATAGCGTGATAGTGATAGCACTGAGCCTTAACCCCTATGCCACCAGGGGCTCTTTTTATTCTTTTGCTCTTGCTCTTTCCTGATGTTTTGGATAGAAAGTTTTGAAAATAAGATAGCTAGAACTTCATGATTCAGGAAAATAGCTATTTTAGTCATTTGAATTATATTATTTCCCCACCAATTTAAATTATTGACAGGTGAGGCCAGGGGTTTTCTATAAAGTGTTGATAGTACATATTTTAGTTTTGATAAGCCAGTAGTAGCTGTTAATACTACTGAACTCTGTGTATGCAACATAAGAGCATGCTTTAATTGTCTTCCAATAAAATCTTCTTTACAAAAATAAGTGACAAAAGCCATAGTTTGCAGACCTCTGGCTTAGACTAAGTCACAATAATAAAGAGATCCCCAAATACAATAACCTAAGCAAAATAAACATCCATTTATCTTCAGTGTAACTTTCTGTAAGTGAGTAGTTTAGGTTTGCACAAAAGCTTATGTTGCCCTCAAATTTGAGTCAGTCACTGTGGTTTCCTTCTCCCTCAGGTCTAGATTAGCTCTTCTGGTCCAGTGATTTACAAATAGTAGTTTGGTTGCCTTGCACTTGATATGTAATGATGGAGAAGAAACAGCATAATCATCAAAACAGAAGGAGAAAACAAAATTATGAATAAGTATAAAACAAACAAAACTCTTCTTTAGAAAATATAAGGCTGTGAAATTCATCAACATGTGGTTGCATACAGAACTGAACTATGAGGCCCTTGTGACATGGAAAAGGAGCGAGGCCTTTTTTTGAGACCCTGGTTGTGGTCACTGGAAGACCCTTTCTGGTACTTTGTCCTCTGGAATCCTGGGCTTTCCATCTGGATATGTTATGTTTCTATTATTTGCATGGCTCATCTAAATTGGCCATAATATATCATGATCTTTTGCTATATTACACATGTTCATACTTTCTGATAGGTTTGATGTCTGAAGTTATTTTAGCAGTGATATCATTAGATTTTTACATACCAATTTCTGGTATGGTTAGCACTATAATTCCTTTCAAATCTCAATTTTTCAGTCTATTTGCTTTCAGGTTTGTGTGTGTGAGTGTGTGTGTGTGTGTGTGAATCTCTCTGTAGCTTAAGACTTATTTTCACATTGTTTTATGCCAACATTTTCACCATCTGTTTTTAGAACTAGCACTATAAAGAACCCAGTTAAAGATGATGTCATAATGCTACATGAGCCTAAGTTCCATTCTTTAGAATACCTTTTAAGTGATAAATGCTAAATGTGCAAATCCCTCAGAAGACTGATACATTCTTCCGGTGGTCCTTGTCTCCCTCCACCTGAGTAAAAGATAAGAATTTGACCTGCCCCCACGGTTAAGATATGAAAACTATGTTTAGATGATGATCAAGACACATCATCTGTGTTTGCAAGTTTATCTTCATGCTGACATTAGGAAGAAACCCATGGCTCTTTTGTTTAAAGCACAGGATTTGAGGTCTATTTTTATAGTCAGCTTATTTTAATAAAGAACATAGTGCCTTTAGAGGGTGCTATTGCTATTTTATGATTTCCCAAACAACCACTTGGCTCACAATCTATTAGTGAATATAATTAGAACTGAAAACTGTATTAATAATAATCCAGGGCAATAGCTGCCAAGGGCATAATGTCAGAAATACAGAGAAAACAACTAGTGTACTATATGTGCCTGTAAAGCTTCAGCCTAAATATCACTGTGATTCTGCTTCAAATTACTTTTTATCTTTAATACTGATTTAAAAAAAAATGTGTCTGAAAGACTTTCATGAATCAGGAGTTTGTGAAAAAATAACTCAACCCTCTTTTTTGAAAATAACAGAAGTATTTGTATCTATCTGTCCCTAATATTTTACAAAAAAAAAAAATCAGTTGAAGCATCAAACTCATTAAAATGTACAGTGCAAAAGTAAACTGCTCAGATTTTATGTAAGTGAATGTAAATATCTTTTAAAACCACCACTTGTTGACTGTGACCATAGTAATATTTACAACCAGTTATGTTGAGTTTTTGCATATTTTACAGTAGTAATTACAAGTTAATTTAGAAGGAAAAGAAACAAAACTCAAACCCTCACAACTGAATGAGGTACAGCTGAGATTTAAATTTTAACATTTGAAATATGGAAATTTTGTTGACTCAGTCAATGTGTTTACAACCACAATGCATGAGGATATTTTAGCCTTACATTAATTTATTAAGGTATTTTTTCCATGCAGATCTGATGATTACAATTTTATTAATATAGCTGGGGAAGTTTGGAGGGATTTTTTTTTTCTACAACTGGAGTCAATTTTGCAGCTTATCTGAAAATACAGTATTAGTTAGTAAAAAGTTCCTAAGGCTGAGCAGTATTCTCCTGCTCTCTGCCTGTTCCACCCAGTTTCTCCCCTCCTGGCTGTGCTGCAGGAGGCAGAGATGGTAGATGAGATCTCCGAGGCTCAGACTGCTCAGGCCTGGTAGCAACAAGATCTTTGGGAGAATCATCTACAAGAAAGTCCCAGTCAAAAGCACTTATGAGGATGGCATTCCCTGATGCTTCCCTTCAAGGACCAAAGCATTTTCTGGAGGTTCCCAAGAAAGATATAACCCAGATTTCTATAGCCAAAGAAGATAACAATGAAAGTCTTCTTCATGTTTAGCTACATGTTCTTCAAGATCAGCAGATGAACTAACCTCCTGTTTAATTATGTTTTATGGATGTTTTTCTCATCTTTGGGCAATGATTAAATTTGCAAGTTTGTTAAACAATACACTAATTTTTACCTTCGTAAAGATTGAAGACATAACTGCCAAATATCATGGGCTTACAAAATCATGCATAATAAACAACATTGTTACATGGCTTAAAAAACAAATAAGTGCCTAATAGAATTTTCCTATATTTAAGGTATCTTTCTTACTTCCAGTTTTCCTGTTATAATGTTATTTGTAATTTATTAAAATGTATTAATTTTATTAAGGTAACATTGTTTTACAACACGTATGTGTTTAGAGATATATATCTTCACATCTCTTCAGATGTATGTTACCACTACCAAAGTACCCATAATTCTCCACCATAGTCCACCGGCCCCTCCATTTCATCCCAACCCCTTGACTTCCCTGGCAGGCAGCCTAAGTTCTACTGTCAGATTTCTAGGGCTTGTTTTGGTTTTGTTTTGTTTCTTGCTTTGTTTTGTGCCTAATATTCCAGAGATGAGTGAAATCATACAGTATTTGTCATTCTTCTTATTTATTTTACTTAGTATAATCCCTCTGTTTCTACCTATGTTATTGAAAATAGCAAGGCTTATTCTCCTTTTTATTGTTAAGTGTACTCTATTCTGTAAGCACACCTTTCTTAAATCTTATCTTTATCACATTTCTTTATCCACATATCTGTCTTGGGCATTTGGGTTGATTGCTTAACTTGGCTATTATAAATAATGCTGCAATGAACAAAAGGGTGTCGTTTACCTTCAAGCTAGTGCTTTTGCTTTCTATGAGTAGAATACTAAGAGTGGAATTGTTAGAAATATGGTAGATCTAATTTCAACATTTTCAGAAATGGTATAAATAATATAGTTTTTTGGTTTTGTTTAGACTTTTTATTTATTATGCATTGGGGTATAGGCCAGAAGTGCAGGGGCGGTTTAAGAATTCACCAGAGACAGAGTGGGGAGCAGAACAGGCAGATCGACAAAGTGCACTGCTGAGGGGAGCAGTGGGTGAGACAGGAGAGGTCTGCCAAGCCATGTGGGTCACCTCCGGGGCAGGGACTGAACTGCACTGCAGTTGCTGCAGCCAGTTTAGCAGTGCTGTATGCCAACCCGCTGTTCCACAAGGGGTTCTTTTTCCTTTACTTTGCTCTTTACTTATGGGAGCACAACAAATTTGGGGGTACTGATTTTATTGCTTCTCATTTAATTTACTGATGGATTGTAATCATTTGTTAATGAAGGTAGTAGGATTTTTTATGTTTATTTTAATTTATTATTATATACCATCTATAAATAGTGATTTTATGTTTTCTTTACCAATCTGAAGTTATTTTCTTTTATCATTCTCTCATCTGTTTGGTCTAGTTGGGATCCAGTATTGTACTGAGTAGTATTGTCTTGCTGTAATCTTAAAAGTTTTTAGTTTTTCAGTAGTGAGAATGATGTTGGCTGTGTATCTGTCACATGTGTCCTTTATTATGCTGAAGTGTTTTGTTTCTAAAGTCATATTGTTAGACAGTTTTTATCATAAATTGATATTGAGGGTCCTCCATAGTGGCACAATGGGTTAGGACGCAGCACTGCAAGCTGGCTACAGCCTCATTGTGAGTACAATCCCCAGCCAGGAGGTGACCCACATGGCAAGCAGGCCTCTCCTGATCCGCCTGCAACTCCCCAAAGTACTCCCAATGTACTTTGTTGATCTGCCTGTTCTGCTCCCCACTCTGTTTCTGGTGAGTCCTTTCACTGCCCCTGGACCTCTGGGGGCAGTTCTGTATGCATAAAATAAATATTTTTTAAAAAGCTTTAAAAAAAATGATGTTGAATATTGTTAAATGCATTACCTACATTTATTAATATGAGGTTTTTTATTTTTCCTTTGATGGTGTGATATATTAATTGGTTGTCTTATGTTGAACCATCCTTGTGTTTTAGAATATCCATTTGTATGATATATTATCCTTATAATGTATCATTGAATAGGGTTTACTAATATTTTGTTTGAGGATTTTCGTACCTGTGTTCATGAGGAATATTGGCCTATAGTTTTCTTTCTTTTTTTTCCTTTTCCTTATTTTGGTATGTGTGCTGTCTTTGTATGCTTGCTTATAAACGTAATGTTAGCTACTTAAATTGGTTTGTAAAAATGTATTTGGGTTGGCCCAAAGCAGGGCCAAAACTTACCACAAACCAAAGGTATCTTCTGGTGAGGAACCATAGGAAAAGGGCAGAAAGGGCCACACAAATCTGGAGGAGAAGGAGCAAAATCAAACTACCAATCAAGGTAAAGGATATTGTTGTCAGCCTCCCCAAAGACCTATGTCTCTTCTAAATGCCTCTTGCTCTGCTCTCCAAATCCCTGGTAGAAATTAAAAGCCAAGAAGCAAACATGGCTCTTCTTAGCATGTATCTACTTCACATGCCTTCTCTAAATCTTTTCTCCCAAGTTCTTTGTAGTTTCCTCTCCTCACTCAAATCTACTTTTCATTAAGTGGGGCAGAGAACATGGAACCTTGTCTTTTCAGATTGTATTGTTATAGTAACAGGTGGTAAATACAAAAGGAAAGTGTAGTTCTTTTGACAGCTGAGAAAGATTGAAACAAATATCATTAAATGTCAATAGTAGAAGGGACTTGAATGACCAAATAAGTCAAGTATGATTTTACAAATGGGAAAACAAAGGTCCAGAGTGGAGTGGGTATATGCCAAAATTTCCTTAGCTATTTGGGAAAGATGAGGAATAGAAAAATATATGCTTTACAGCAGATGATGTCCATAAAACTTCAAAAGCTGTTTTCCCCAAGTGTTTTAATGTACACACATCACCAGAACACATTATTTAAATAAGAAAAGTATAAAGCATGTTTTCCCCAAGTGTTTTAATGTACACACATCACCAGAACACATTATTTAAATAAGAAAAGTATAAAGCATTTGTTGGTATTAGTACTGAATACCAAATATTTAGGGAAATTCCTTGCAGTGCATCTGCCAGAATGAAACAAATGTCAGGGCTTATTACCTGTCTGACCTTTGGGGTTTGCTGATAGGGTCTCAGAGATTGCTGACAGGTATGTGTCATATATATTCCAGACGGAAAGCAATATGATATTTTTAAGTCCTACATGTGTAAGTCCAGTCCCCACTAAGCACTCACCCCTAATAAGCACCAATAGTAAAAAATAATTATGGAAAACAACTACCTTTGTAAAATATTACTCAGTACCAGGAAAGCTTCAAATAACATAGATCAAGGAAAACACAACTCAGTCTTGGTAAAATGAAATTATGTGTAAAGATTTTTTAAAGTATGAGTTTGAAACCATCCCATAAATCACTGTAGCATAACTTAGATTTGCATTCTCTTGTTGTTGTTCACATTGTTCCCAGGAGGAATAAATCTTATTGAAAATTTCATTTATATATGTTTAAGGGTTGGGAAATAATAATTTGATCACATGTTCTGTTATGAGCAATGACTAACTTTAAGATGGCACCTTTTACATTGGTTGTAGATGGCTTCCAATAATAAAGACTATATTCTAATGAGCTGATATTTCCATTGCCCTAAAGGAGTTCTGTAAAGGCATCTAAACACAGTGGTGCTGTTACACAGTTGTAGTTATTTTTAATTGCTTTATTCCTAATGAGAAAAGATTTTGGATGACTTGCTGCATTTGTAGTAGATGAAGGTAACATCTTGATAAAAAGAATGTACAAAAATTGACTATCACAAAATAAATAAAGGAGCAAATTTTCTTGTTGTTACCCCAAGCCACCCTTCATTTGACTACTCTGTAAAATTATCTGAAAGTGGAAACTGCTCAGGCTTTTTCACAAAGTGGGTAGGCTTACAGAGTGTATTTTTGATGACTGCATCCTTTACAAAGACAGGGCAGAAGACCTCATGCATATTGGATTAAATAAGACAGGCTATTTGTTATCCCAATTTAAGACCATCAAGTGTAGCTGAATTTATAATCATTTCACTTTACATTTATACTCAAGTTATAAACATTTATTGAAATTGTAGATTGATTTAGATAGTCTTCCATTCTCTATGAACTTCTGGCTATTATTGGGAGCCTCTGAATTCATATTGCAGCGACAAAATATATTTAAAGTCTGACTAATTTTCCTATTAAGTTTTTAATGTCCCTTTCATTGCCCTCTATTAGAATGCCTACTTGAATGTCAGGGGGAGTCTCTTTATTCCTCCAATACCATCACTAGTATGAATGATGTTGAGCAAATGGAGGACTGTGACACTTTTCTCAATTTTGCCACCTTCAGTTCAAAAGTAGCTCTCCTATACAAGGGATTCTATACTAGTCAGGGTTCTCCAGAGATGCAGAATCAATTTTAGAGTTGTGTGTAATATAAAATAGTATGTACATTAGATTAATATATATCATATATAAAATGTAATATAAGAAATTGATTCACACAGTAAATGGCTGGGAAGCTGGGAATTTTGAAGGTTCATAGTCCAAGCCTGAGACCTAAGAAAACTGATGGTATAATTTCTACTCTGAGTCTGAAAGCAACAGAAGACTGCTATCCCAGTATGAAGACATTCAGACACAGGAAAAGCTAATTTTCTCTTTCTCAGTTTTGTATTCTATTTAGGACTTCAATGAATTAGATAACAGCCATCCACTTTGGGGAAGACAATCAGCTGCCAATTGAAATGTTAATCTCATCTAAAAGTACCCTGACTGACACACACAGAATAATGTTTAACCGAATATCTGAACACCTTGTTGCTCAGTCAAATTGACATAAAATTAAATACTATTTTTTCCTTGAGTTGCTTGCTTTCTGCATCTTATGTTAGAGACTTCTTGACGTTAGCCTCCTATAATGCAATACAAGAGTCTTTGTTAGGAAAATATTTTGTTTCATTAAGAAACATTATCTAAAATGTCACAATTTAGCTTTCAGCTTACTATTCATTACATCCAAGAGGCACTTTGGCTCTAGATTCCATAGTTCCCAGAATTAAATATTTTATCTATGAAAGGTCAAACATGTCTTTCTCTAAAGTGTAATCATATGTTATTTCTTTGGAATGGCTGTCTATCTCATGCAAACTAATTATTCTTGGATTTTGAATTCATTTACCAAGAAACAAGGACTTCATATGTGTGTGTGCATATATGTGTATATATGTATACATAAATAAATAAATATATATATGTATTACTATATTACTCCCCATTGTATGCCCTACAGGATAGAAACCCAACCCTGAAATTTGGACAAGGGGGAAATTTATTTCCCATGTTAAACATTCATTCAGAGCCCATGATGCTGCCCTGCTAAAATATCTCCAGATTATAGCTTTCATGTATAATATCATTGTAATGTAAAATTCATGGTGTTCAAAATGCATTCATAAAAATAAAAAAAATGAAATACTAAATAAAATGAAGTAGAATAAGTTTTGTTTTCCCATGGTAATATCTCCTGTTTTTCATAATCAACTCCAAAGACAAAGCTGGAATCTAGTCTTTATTTCTAGGCAACTCATTTCTTAGATTATTTATTCATGTCTTCTCCTCATGGTTTCAATTTAAGTTAAGATATATTACCCTAGATAGCTTTTTTTGAGGTTTTCTATATATGGCCACAAATACAAAATCAACCGAGTGATGATTAAACCATAATAAATTGTCTCAAAATCATATCTAAAATAAATGTTAGACTTGCCAAACTCCTTTTTAAAATTTGCAAAAATGTACAGAAAAAAAAGGACAAATTTTACAATCTGGGTTTTTCATTTTATAAATTAGGAAATGATGACATAATGAGTCTAAGAGACATGCTCAAGTCTCCCACAGTTTGAAGAACTGTGACTAAAACCCCAAGTGTTCTGATTCCCCACAGTCTTTTCCATAAAATATCATGTTTGAGCATTCAGATTCTACAAAACTTGCAAAGATAAAGTTGTTTTAGTTAAATAAATGTGATTCAAGTAGGATTACAAAAGATGAAATCATCCCTTATATTGAATTTGATTTTCAAAAAAGACTAAACTCCAGCTCATTTTAAATGAATTTTAAATATATCTTAAATGTAACTAAAATATTTTAAAAACAAAATTTCTATAATTGTTGTACACATTACTAGAAAATAAACTCCAGCATCCATATATGTATTCATATAAATTTACTCTTACTTATAAAATAATTGATAAGATAGATAAACAAAAAGTGAAATAGATTCACAATTATTTCTGAATCTGTTTAGATTTCTATTAAAACTTCAATCCCTCAACTATACACCAGTTTTATTTGCTACAGTTAATTGCAAATTCAGACATATAAATTTTGGGGCACAAAGGAAATCATTTCATAGCCCTTTGGGTTCTTCTAGGCTGACAAATAATCAAACAAATTTTACTAATCTAACCAGGTCACATTATTCAGAAGCCAGTCTCTGAACCACAAGATTGTTTCCATTAAAAAGAAAAGTCCTTTAATAACTTGTGGTACCACCATGGGAGAATGACAGAATTTAAAGAAAACATCAATCCAGTGGTGAGTAAAGAAAATGACAGAAAAGAATACAGTAACTTGAGCAGCAGGAGGAGGGTGTTTTCATTCTTAGGTCCAAGTAGGGATGGACAGTTAGTCACAGGATTATCTATGACTTTCCCACAGTAGTTGCTCTATCTGTATGTAAAGTGTGCTGAAAATGGCATTTCATTGTTCTTGAGACACTGATGCCACTAGCATCCACAGGAAAGTACATTAAATATTTTCTTTAGCATTAAGCAACGCATTATCATTATAACAGTGTAATGTACATAGACAGGGCAGGTCCATGATCCGTCTCACTTCCACAAGTGTGGAGACAAGTGGTGAGGGGAAACTAAAAAGGACTTGGAGAAGACCAAGAAGGCCTGGAGAACTGAAGAAGCCGCGCTTGCTTAATGGCCTTGGGACTTGTAGCAGGGACTTGGGGAGAATGGAAGGAGACACATGAAAGAGATGTGGGTGAGAGATCCGTGGGAAACTGACAAATAGCCAGTGGTGGACTGGCAGGGCCACTTTAGGGTGCAACTTTGAAGGTCTTGGGGTACCTCTCAATCTGCCCTTGAAGGAATGGAGGAAGTAACTAATGCAGGCCTGAGCAAAACTAGACTAGCCCAGGCAAGCACCGACCCCCTACCCCACCCCCTGGAATGCAGGATAGGTTGAAGATGGACAATGTACATTTAAAATTGATTGGATAATGGGAATGGTGTGGCCCAGGCTGATTGGATCTGAGGCACCAGGGAATGAGACATCTATTCCTGGAAACCTGTCATTGGGTGGTTGAACTGTGACCCAGGCTGTGACGTCTGTTAATCCTTGAATCCATTTGCTAAGTTGAATCTGCGCGGGCTCTGACGTATGTAACGGCCAACATGGCCAATATATTCCCTGACTTCCCTTTGGTTGAGGTCTTGCCTGAATCCTGCATGTCCGGCAGGGAATGGCTTGACCCTGGCTAGCCAGCCCAATAAACTCTACTTTGCGAATTGCATTCTTGCGTGATGCTCTGTCTTTCGCGGTATCGAGTTCTCGGACCCTAACACCCTCTAACACCATCACCTTACAGAATGAGGTACAGTGCATTAAACTAAACTGCTACCTTAAAGGCTAAGGCAGAGTTCATGCCATTGTCCTAGGCGCAGGTGCTACAGCACACGATTAATAAGAGAAATAAAACATGTATACCTCCTGTTTGCATAGGAGAGACCCAGCATGATCAAATAACTACTCCATGTGGCTTTAGATCCCATCTTAAATATTGATAGATTAGCCAAGGCAGGGGAGGTTGGAGGAAGAAAGGGAAAGATAGGGTATTTACTGGGGAAATGGGGTGGGGATTACCTCTGCTTTATCACAGGAAGAAAGATAAAGGGATCAAGTCATTTTTGACAGACCCTACAGACAGAAGTTTAGCTATAAACATCAAAAGTAGCCTCCACACAGGCTTCAGTGCCCTTCCCTGAAATCAAGCTTTTGAGGTTTTGTTGTGGCAGGTTTTTGTTGCCCTACCAAAAGGGTTAAAGACCTAGTTCTGGCACTTTATTTGTAATAGCTGGTAAATTGACAAATGGAATTCTTCCCATTCATCTGATCTCTTTGGAAGAAAACTTAATTTGTTGCAGTAAAAAGAATGAGAAGGTGTTAACAATAATGAATTAAAAATTTCAACACATTTACAAAATACAACAAAAACAAACAGACAATTATAAATCTGAGATACACTACAGGGGAGGGGGAGGGAGAGAAGGAGGGAAGAGGGTGGAGGAATGTGCAGAACTGTGGTGATGAGACACAGCAAATTGGGGGAGGGTTTCCCGATTGCAAATTTTAACACTGTTTACCTTGTACATTCTTTATAAAAACCAATGATTCCTCACATCGTCTAATCCAGGGAAAGACTACACAGATTTTATCCCTCCTCAGAGTAACCCAGCACAACCCCAAATCCTGTAATAAGTTTGTTTCATTAATATGTCCCCATAGTGTTTCCCCTTGTCTTGTCCACTTACTCAGGGAACCAATAGATTTAAACTTGTTCAGTCACACAAAAAAAGTAGTAAATATAATTTTAAAATGAATGATCATGTAAATAGACATATAAATTAATAAATTTAATAAAAAATTTCAATACATTTATGGAAAATGGCAAGTTTATGGGAGTTAGTTAAAAAAGAAAATGAAGGAAGAGATCTCGGCTAGAGCAGGATAGAAGAAGTCTGCATAGGAGATGGGGTACAGTTCACAGGGAGAACCCTAAGAATTTAGCATACACACTTGCACATACTCACAAGCACATGTAATTTCACACACCACATTTTTAAGAATATCATTCATTGCAGGTTCATTATTTCTGTTTCATTCTTTATACCTAGTCATTTTTAGTCATTGTCAAAGTGCAGGTGCAAGAATAAAATACAATCTAAGAAAAGTGACCTCGCTCTGCACTCCTCAAAATGAGCAGCAGAATAAATGAGAATGGCTTCTGTAACTGTGAGGTAGAATGTTTGCACTAAGCTGTGACTCTTTTCAGGATTGTAAAAATAGGGGAACTGGATTGAACTGGTTATTCCCAAGATGGCACCTGAGTTCTGTGCAAAAGAAGGATGTGCTAGAGAGCAGGTGCATGAGGACAACTTCTGCATGACTGTTAAGCGTTTACCCTGAGCTCATGACATACCAGTCCCCTAAATCAAAGGAAGTCCTCCCCTGAAGCTTGGAAAAATTGGATTTTGTTTGGTTTTGACAGCTTGCTATCCTGTATCCATTACTTCTTATGCAACAAAGTTCTTGGTCTATTCATCTGAGCTTGGTTTCTGAATTTTTGGCTTTTGATCACAAGGCAAATAGATCCTCATCTTGAGATTCTGTAGCAATAATTTTCTATTATTGAGCTTCCTACTTTGATTCATCTTTCTGGAATCAAATAATCAAGGTCTCAAGTATTTTATTAAAAAAAAAAACATAATTAGGTCCTCCCTGATGGCGCAGTGGGTTAAAGCACAGCATTAAGAAGCTAAAGCAACTTCTGCATGAGTTCGATTCCTGCCTGCCCCGGAGGTGACCACATGATGTGGCAGACCTCTCCTGACCCACCCGCTGCTCCCCTCAGCAGTGTACTTCGTCGATCTGCCTGTTCTGCTCCCCACTCTGTCCCTGGTGAATTGTCTCACCCTCTGCATCTCTGGCCTTTACCCCAGTTCTGTATGTACAAGTAAATAAATCCTTAAAAAAAGAAAACATAATTAGTTTTATGAATGGTTGCATATCTTAAAATACTGCTTTGCTTGTTCACACACAAATTGCATTGTGGCTTAGCCTGGAGCCCAGGCTTTCTCAATATTAGCGGTCACTCCATTTCCTTTTGGAATTTCATGGCATAGAGAAGCCTTCAATCAGTTTTATTCTTTTCAAGGTAAGAATTTAGTTTGATGCCTTTGTATAAACATTTTTCTTTGCACTCTTGAAGGATACTGGATTATTTCTTTGTTTTTGTTTTTGAAAGCTAAGTAGATAGGTAAAGATGGATCCCATTTTATAAATTTACTCACAACATTGTATGCTGGTTTAAAACCTTTTTTAGGTAACAAATGTGTTGTCCTGTCATATCTTAAATATTTTTCATTTGTTTGATTCTTTATACTAGAGTGATCTAATATTGAAAATGCATGATTTCTCCTCATATATTATATCTTGTCCCATAAATTCCACCGTTTCCCTCTCTCTCTCTCTTTTTTTTTTTTTTGGTAAGTATTTATAGTCTAACCCTTATTTAATTTTCTGCTAAGTATTAATTTATTTTACTGTAATGTAAGCTATATTAATCTTGGCATTTCATACACTTATAGTGTGTCATTTTCTCTTAAAAACATGAACCTCATATCTAATTCAGAACCAGAGGTCATATATGTTTACTCTTACTGTTTCTTAAATTTCCCTGGTGTCAATACAAAAGTATATAAAAAAAAAGTTTGTTGTTCAAAAACTCACTGAAAACCCAGTGAAAAAGTAAAAATATTCTTCTAAATAGAAACATCACTTAAAGGTCCTAGAGGGTATTAGGAAGTTATTTATAAGGGGAGAGAGAGGATACAGGAGAAGGGGAAAAATGGTAGATCGAAAGTTCTTGATCTTTGGTGGAGAAGATGCCATTATAGACAACTTCCATATACAGAAAAAAGGAGCATATTTGGTGGGCTTTCTGATGGCTTCAGAGACCTTCTTCCATTACCTTTAGGATTATAGAATTTATCACTCTTTAATTTAGATGACTTCAATTACAGCTTACAGTGTCTCCCAGTTCCTTTCTTATTCTTGTAGTTTTCTTCCGAGCATGGAAATTCATATAAAACATGGTAGGGATATAGACAAGAGGTCGTCAGTATATTTTACCATATTACTATTAAATCTATAGTTTGTCTCTCTCTTTTTTAAGATTTATTTATTTATGCACACAGAACTGGAATATAATCTAGAGGTCCAGGGGCAGTGAGAAGATTCACCAGAGACAGAGTGGGGAGCAGAACAGGCAAGTTGATGAAGTACACTGCGGAGGGGAGCAGCGGGAGGGTCAGGAGAAGTCTGCTTGCCATGTGGATCAACCCCCAGGGTGGGGATCTAACTCACACTGAGGCTTTGGCCAGCTCTCAGTGCTGCACCTAACCTGTTGCGCCACTAGGGAGGGCCCAATTTGTCTCTTTTAACACAAATAAAAAACTAGATTTGGCTGGGAGGAAAAAAGTGTATGGATTACATAAAAACAGTGTTAGCAATTCAAGTTTAGATGTCTCAAAATACTATAGAGCAATCTACACAAGTGCAAAATTTCTGTTAATCTTTCCATACATGTGGGTTATTTATTATCATCACTGTGTGAATACAATGGAGCAATCAGCTTCTGTGATAGAGGGTTGCTTATGAGATGACTCATTTGTAATACTGCAAGCAATTGTTAGAGCACTGGTAAAGTCACTTTGGCCCTTCTCACTAGTCAAATCTATAAATATCGCTGACATTCTGGAGAATGAGTCTCCCGAACATATCATTATGGAATGTTGACAGAAAATCCAGATTGTTGCCCAAACTGTATGGAATACAGATGAGGGAGTTCCTATCAAGTTGTGTTGGAAAGAAAGAGAGTATGTTGTATAATGCATATCAATGAATCAAAAGACTGGGACATAAAACAATTTAAGCTAGTTTAGTGCCGAATCAGATTGTAGCAACACAAAATGTAGTGAGACAAGCATGTTTAATTAGAAAATTAATGTCATGAATTTGAGACTGGAGGGAACAAACATATTACTTGAGAATTATTGGATTCCATTGCTGATATGTGGGTGGTCTGGCAATTCATATTCATATGAGCATATGAATTTATATTCTCAATATTTACCACTCTCCCTGGTTATTTCCTATTTAATTTCTATTAAAATATATATTTGACTGACATACTTAAATATACTAATCCCAATATGTATATATTTTTATATACAAATATGCAATGGTATCTTTTAAGGACTTGCCACTATTTCTGGTTTTATAAAGTTGTTACAGGGAAACCCTGATATGAAATGGGTTGCCTGATATTGATCTTCAACAGTGTGCTTAAAAGGGACTTATAATTAGACTCAACTGAAGGCACACACGAAAAGGTTAATAAAGGGTTTATTTACAAAAGGAGGGGACATTATGAAATGAATAACTGAGGGAGAAAAAGAGGGAGGTAAATTAGCAAATGCATCCTACTAGTTGCATTGACCTGGAATCCCAATGGCATGCTGAGATAGAAAAGCCAAGAGCTCAGAGCCAAGAGACTCCCAAGGCCCACATGTCTGGTTATATACCAGACCTGGCTGCTTAACTCCATCCTCAGTTCCCAGCGATTATCCTTCTGTGATGGTGACATTATAGGATTTGTAGTTCCCAGTGTCTTGATCTCTTTAGTCTGGGGTGGAGGTGGAGCCTCCAAAACCTCTGTTTGTGGACCTTGTTCAGGAAATCCTCTCTCTTCAATAGAGGTTCAGGGACTATGCTTTCATAACTATTTAAGTTCTCAAGATAAAAAATAATAGGTTATATGGAAATATATAGAAATTTATTATGAGAGCTTGGCTCACATGATCATGGAAGCTGAAAAATCCAGTGTTCTCTCTGCAAGCTGAAGGTCCAGGTGGCTGGCGGTTTACCCCAGTCCAAATCCAAATCTAAATACCTGAGAACTAGGGAGTCAATGGTGTACACCCCAGTCTGTGTCCTAAAGTCTGAGGATCAGGAGAACCATTGTCCACAGGTAGGAAAAAGATAAATCAGTTAAGTTCTGTTCATGTGCTCAAGGATTGGAGGATTCCTCCTCATTTGGTGAGGGTGCTCTTTGTACAGTTTACAATTTCAAAGGCAGTCTCTTCCAGCTACAAAGACATACAACAAAAGAATGTGGTACTAGATACGTGGGCATCCCTTAGGTCAAATAAGATCAATCAGGCCCTCCTGGTGGTACAACCTGTTAAGGTGCAGCACTGGAAACTAGCTTCAGCTGCTTCAGTGCAAATTCGATCCCCAGCCCCAGAGATGATCCACATGGCACGGAAGACCTCTCCTGACCCGCCCGGTGCTCCCCTCAGCAGTGTACTTCATTTATCTGCCTGTTCTGCTCCTTGCTCTGTCTCTGATGAATCCTCTTGCTGTCCCTGCATCTCAGGCCTGTACCCCAGTTCTGTATGCATAAATAAATAAATCTTTGGGAAAAAATAAGATTGATCATCACAGTAATTCTGAGAGGTAAAAACGTTTTAAAGTTTCCTTTTGTTATTGAAGAAACAACTGTTTCTTCTTTATTACTATTATTTTTATTATAATGTAGGTAGATGGAGGAGATAGAGGAAAAGGAGGAATGATAGTATATATAGCTTTGTGAACACCTTCATTAATTGACTTGTTAGTAGGTGTTACAGCATATGCTAGATAGTGAATATTGACTGCCTTCTTTAATTGCTCATGAGTTTTAGAAACATCAATTAGTCTTACAGCCTGAGTTTTATTTTTTACATTTTAGCCACTTGGTTTTACTAATGGGTTTACTTTCCACACTGAAAGAATCACTTGAACTGCATAGCCACCCCTATGTATTCTAATGTAAATTATCTCCTCCATTTACTTAATACATGTTTACTAAATTCCATAACTCACCTATGTTAATCTATAATACATACAGTGACCCATATAAAATGATATCTATCTTCATAGAGATTAAGACCCATATTTAATTTCAACTTATGCATGTTTTTAAATAACTGTTATATTTACTAATTTATCCAGGAAATATATTTTGAATATCTATCATGCTTCAAGTACTACCCAAGAGAAATAAAACATCAGGTGATGTTCATTTGTTCAAGATTTTCAAAGTGCAGTGATACAGACAGACAAATAAACTGACAATTATATAACAAAATGCAGTGTAGGCTTTTAGAATAGAAAATAAATGATAATAGCTTTAAAAATCCCCTTAGTAGACAAAACCAGTTTGGTCATATATGTAAAACTTAACTTGATTTTTTTTCAAGACTAAATTTAGCTAAATAATTTCTTGTTTAAGCCTTTGGAAATCATAAGCAAAATTTAAATTGTTCCCCAAGCAGGATATGAGGTGCTCACTGACAAATTCCCTAACATCCAAACAAAATTCAGCATTACAACCAGTCATTATGAAGAATAGTCACTGTCTTGCCATTATAAATACCTTTTTTTAAAAAAAAATATTTATGCATACAGAACTGGGGTACAGGCCAGAGGTGCAGGCCAGTGAGAGGATTCACCAGAGACACAGTGGGGAGCAGAACAGGCCGACTGACAAGTACACTGTTAAGGGGAGCAGTGGGCAGGTCAGGAGAAGTCTGCCACGCCATATATATCACCTCTGAGGTGGGATTGAACTCATACTGAAGTGTCTTTAGCTTCTTAGTGCTGTGCTTTAACCTGCTGTGTCACCAGGGAGGGCCTTATACATGCTTTTTTTAAAAAAAGATTTATTTATACGTACAAGAACTGGTGTACAGGCAAAAGGTGTGGGGAGTGAGGATGAGAGGACTCACCAGAGACAGAGTGGGGAGCAGAAAAGGCAGATTGACTGAAATACACTACTGAGGGGAGCAACAGATGGGTCAGAAGAGTTCTGCTGCACCATGTAGGTCACTCCCCTGTCAGGGGATCAGACTCCTGCTGCAATGGCTTTGGAGAGCTACATAGTGCTATGCTTTAACCCATAGAACCACCAGGGAGGGCCCTGTGATATTTTTTAATATTATGCCCCTGAGCCTTATTCCCTATTTTGGTCAGAACACCTGCTATTTGCAAACTGACTTTTTGGTACATCTACAATAAACTCGTACACATTATTACTTCAGTGATACATTGACTTTGATTTGGCCATTTTTGAACTTTTTCCTGCCATCATAAGAGAATGCAAAGTTCATTAGGGGACATCCTTAGAGGGCTTATCAAAAGATAGGAACTGAGTCTTGAATGGTAACTAGGAATTACTCAAATCCTGGAGAGGTGAGAACTAGTAGGACATTTCAGGCAGAATTAATAATATGTGCAGAAATATTGAGAGAAGAAGGGGAAAGGAGATTAGAATGATATGGTTTGACATGTGAAGGAAAAAGGTTCAAACCTTGAAGAGGTTTTATAGTCAAATAAGGAATTTGTCCTTAGAATGACAGCGACTATTGATTTATATTACTGAATGGGCAGATATGATAAGCTCTGTCAGTGAAGCCACAGGGAGGAGATTGGGCTATATGCAGGGAATGAGGTGTGAGTTGGGGGCAAGTGGAGTGCCAGAGACAGGGAAGGGACCTATTGCAATTTTACCAACTGAAAGAGAACAAGGATTTCAAAAAGCTTCCATTAACTTATTGTTCGTGCCATTTCTCTAGGCCTACATCAGACATGGATAAATGATCTGACATGGACAAAAATCAAGCAAGTGTTAAAACTTCATCTGACTACATTTATCCAGCTGAATATATATGTGAATTATGTTACTCTGTTGTTTGCTGCTTAAAAAACAGAAAACTGTTAGATGCGTCATTTAATTTATTATAAATATTTAGTGTAAGCAATATTACCTTGTTGAATTATTTATTTTTTGGAATGGGAGAAGAAACCCATTTTTTTTGATAATTCTAAAATACATGTATGTAAATTTATAATAGCTAAAATTTTGTTTGAGTTAAAATAGGGGTAATTTGTAGGCCAATTTGGAATATGTTGAACATATCTTATTTGAAAAGATTAATGGAAAACTGCTTACTTACAATATTTTATGAAATCAGTCCAGAATTCTGCTGCATTTGACAATTTTATTGTTATGCCTTTATTCAAAAATAAGAATTCAGAAGAAATAAATAAGAAATCCTAATTAGGGCTTAATTGTTGCAGCAAATTCAAATATATAAATGATCAAATCTCTACTTATCATTAATTGAGGATTCACTCTGTGACAGACCTGTGGTAAACAAACAGACACTCTTTCCTTTGTGAAATTTACATGTGGAGCTGAAATGAAGGAAATTAGACAATAAACAAATATTAATAAATAAATTTCTCAGGGACAGTGATGTTTGAAAATGAAGCAAGTTTACACCTAGCAAGTGGTCAGCTTTGGGAAAATTTAGTCAAGATATTAAGGAAATTTTTGCAGAGGAAATGCAATTAGAATTGCAAAGTGAATGACAAGAAAAAGTTATACCTAGATCTGAGGAAGCACTTTCTATGTGGCAAGAATGGTTGGGGAACTTTTAAGGAGTAGAAAAAAAAAAAAAAAAGCAAGAGAGAACATAAGGAAAGTTTAGGGAAAGAGAGAGGAGCAAGTGGAAGTGGAGAAAGAAGACCATGAGGGACATTCTGGACTTCTGGATATACTTTACCCTATTTGCAGAGGGAAACATCATGGGAGAGCATGATTAAATATGACTCCTTTCTATTTCTTTTTCTTTTTTATTATATATATATATATGTGTGTGTGTGTGTGTGTATAATGTACAAAATGAAGAAATGAAGAATGATGTAATATATATATATATATATACACACACACACATATACACTCTTCATTTATATATATAGATGTATATATATATAGATGTATATATTTATTACACCATTCTTCATTTTGTACATTTTCTCATCTTGATTGTAATCCCCATGGACTTCTCCACCACCAGTTCACCCGGGTGCTATCACCATAGTCCCATGCTCTCTTCCCACCCCAGTTTTGATCCCATTCCCCTCACCACCCCTGTAGAATGTCTCTGGCATATAGTTGTTTATTGATTTTCATTTTTATTACAATTGTTTTTCCTGATCCCTTGCCTCCTGCTATGAGTGAAACCATTTAATATTTTTCTTTTTCTTTCTGTCTTATTTCACTAAGTAGGTCTTTTGCATCTCCATCCATGTTGCTTCAAATGGCATGAGTTTATCTTTTTGATTGCTGAGTAACATTCCGTTGTGTATATGCCCCACATCTTGATCCAGTTATCTGTTTTGGGGGGCATTTGAGTTGATTCTACATATTCCCTACTACAAATAGTGCAGCAATAATACAGGGGTGCAGATGCCCTTTTGAATTAATATTTTTGTGCCCTTTGGGTAGATACCTAGGAGTGGAATTGCTAGATCATATAGAAGCTCCATTTTTACTATTATCTATTTCTCTGGATGCCTATACTGATCTTACACCAAGCTTCCGATTTTACTAGTAAGCAATAGTAAACATATCCCAAAGCTAAATTATTGTTATGACAGGATTATTTATTGTGATCTGAAGTTTAGGTAGGTCATAGAATAGAAAGGATATTAAGTTATACCAAGTTTACTTTTTTTCAAATAATTCCAGTTACATGTGTCTGTGTATATTTATATAAAGATTTATATATCTTTTGAAGATATTTTGACAATGGTAATTTTTATCTTGAATTTTCTTAACCCTAAAGCAACTCTCTTATCTACTACTCGTATATTTTATTTGAGACCCATAAATTCAGGATACTGCAAAATATCCCATTGGTAGGAAAAGGGAAGGAAAATCTTTTTGCTTTCCTTTCACATTCTTATCTGCAGCTATGCTTCTCACCCATCAAAGGATGCTAATTTTTTATTTTAATTTTTGACAGCCAGGAAAGTTCCAATGAGAAGCAGATCTCATAAATCCCATTCAGATCCTCTCCTGGCTGAGGGTAGGCAGCTTTTGTTCCTACTGATAGGACACTGCTATATGAGCAATTTTGATTTGATACATCAAGTAATACAACGACAGTGATGCCTTAGGCAGCAAGCAACTCCCTAGATAGCTAGGAGAACACGGAAACTCTTTTTTTTGTATCATACAGGGTGCAGTTGGCTACTTACATTACTCTTTATGACATCTGCTTCTCAGCCTTGAGAGTCCGTCTTACTCTGCTAATTATAATTCTCACTGAGAGAAGCCACAGCATGGGGCACGCAGTCGTCAATATCTGCCTTGAAGTTGCTCCTCTCCCTAGTTTTCTCATGTACAAAATAGAGTATATGCTCAACTGAGTATGCATGAGTATCCCTGAATAAAAGAAAAATGTTTGAGCGTGAGGTGTTGAAACTCTCTGACAGAGAAAGGCGGCTATATTCTTCCTCTGCATGCACACACTGTATAATGTCAGTAGTCATCATATTAAACATATCCTAGTTACTTTTGCTATTAAAGTGTGGCAATCTTTTTTTTTTTTAAAGATTTATTTATTTATGCAAACAGAACTGGGGTACAGGCCAGAGGTATAGGGGTGGTGAAAGGATTCACCAGAGACAGAGTGGGGAGCAGAACAGGCCGACTGACAAAGTACACTGCTGAGGGGAGCAGCGGGTGGATCAAGAGAGGTCTGCAACGCCATGTGGCTCACCTCTGGGGCAGGCGGGGATCTAACTCATGCTCATGCGGAAATGGTTTTAACTTCTTAGTGCTGTGCTTTAACCTTCTGAGCCACCAAGGAGGGCCAAAGTGTGGCAATTTAACATTTATCCCTGAAACTCTAAACTGAGTAGTAATTGATTCATGTATAGTCCTAATTTAGCAACTCTGAAAATGCTAAAGTAGCTAGGTTATAAAATGAGCTGTGCAAACATGTTTTAATATATTGTTTATCCTCATATTTACAAATAATAGTAAATACAGGTAGCTTATTGTTATTATTTTTGCTATCGTTAATAATTTAATGTGTAACTTACTACGTTTAAATTTATGAAATATATGTGCAGCAAATCCTGCTGTTTAGTTTTTTATAACAAAGTAAAAAAATACTAAAAAAGTGCTACTCATATGTCCTTTTTTTCATTCAATAACGAGAAGGTGATTTTCAGACTAATTCTTACAAATTTAAGTATTTTTTCTATTTTTGTGTAAGTTAAAATAAGTTTTTTTTTATGTTTTAGAACCCATAGCGGAGTGAAAATTCACCAATATGCTTGCAACAACAAGGAAACTGCAACTATTTGTTTTTCACTACCCCTTTAGAATCCTAAGTTCTAAAAGTGAGTTCTAGGGAATGTGATGGATTTGAAGATAATGTTTGGTATGGGGTTAATCTAGATAAAATTAACCATATAACTTATTCTTTCTCTATAATGTAAGCAATAGTATCTATGGATATAAAAGAGACTTTTCTTTTTTCAAACTATTTTATTGTTTCATATAAGAAATTAAGGGAGGCCCTCCCTGGTGGCGCAGCGGGTTAAAGCACAGCATTAAGAAGCTAAAGCCACTTCCGCATGAGTTCGATTCCCGCCTGCCCCAGAGGAGACCACATGGCGTGGCAGACCTCTCCTGACCCGCCCGCTGCTCCCCTCAGCAGTGTACTTCATCGATCTGCCTGTTCTGCTCCCCACTCTGTCTCTGGTGAAGCCTCTCGCCGCCCCTGAGCTTCTGGCCTGTACCCCAGCTCTGTATGCACAAATAAATAAATCTTAAAAAAAAAAAAAAGAAATTAAGGGAAATATGAAAGTATAAATATAATTTTTGTAGCAGAATACCAAAAATTATGATCAAAAGCATTTCTGAAACTTAATGAGATTCCTTTACTGTTATATAAAAATAATGAAAACGAAGGAAAGATACTAATTCAGAAATTTGGGGTGACTATGGCCTGGTTCAAAAAAAAAATCATGATTGTCAAATCTAGTTATTGACAGTGCCTTGGACAAGCAGCTCTTTCTAGATATAAGCAATACAAAATGTTTCTGTATAAATTCAATTTTAAGTCCAATAACCAGAACATAATGGCTCAATATAGGCAGCCATGCCTGGCCATCACTAAACTTTACATAACCACCCTTCATTATCTGGTAATGTGGCCCTCCCTAATGACAATACATTCATGGTAAGAAAAACTTCTATATAAGCCAAGTAGAGAGGAGCCAAAGATGAAACAAGTGACATATAAGCTAAGCAGCTTTATCTGAGAAAAAATATCTGGGTAGGAATTTGTGCAGCAGACAGAAGTTGAGGTGATCAATAGGTCTGTGTTATGGATAACATTGACAGTTGATAGAACCTGATATTTTTTTCCCTATTGACTTAGTTGTTCTTAGTGCTAATAAATTAGCTGCTCCAAATCTCCATTGTTTTACCTTCTCTAGTGTCAAACTGTGATCAAAGGGATCTTCTAATGAGGGAAGATAGAACTTGTGGCATGTGTGATTAGACTAGTAATTATGGGGTCTTACTGTGCCTTACATGTTTTATTGTAACCCTTTTACTAGTCAGAGAAGTCTTAGCACATCTAGTGAGAGGAATTCCAAGGATCAGAAAGTTGAATCTCAGAGTTACTGTCACAAGAAACCTAAGAATAAACACCTAAATGTTATTAAAATTTCTAAACTTAAAAAACAATATAGAAATTAAAAGTTAGTTCATATATTGCTGTATGTTTATGTTCATAGAATATTTAGAAATGCTCAAAGAATATATTGGTATGTCATCATGTCTTTGAAAGAAAATACATGATCCATGCTTTCACTCAAGGAACAATGTCTTACTGATGATAACACCCATTACTTTAAATAATGATGGTGTGTCTTGCTACTGAAGGAATGTTAAAGGAAAAACCAAGAATACTATTTCCTGGGGCCACACACATCAGTGGAAATATGGGGGATATCCCAAGCTTTTCTACTCAGTATTCAAGTAGGACCATGAAAATACATTCTCTTCCAAATCATTTTTATGAGGAAGCAATAAATACATTCCTTACTTCATATACAAGCTAAATTTTTGATGAGGTTAATTTTCTTCACTACATTAAATCCTCTGTAAGTGATCTGAAGTCAGTGCTCTCTGACAGCAGTTCAGTAGTTTATGTCAGTGATCATAGTCTAGTTCCTAGCATTAACATGTCCACATCATGAAAGCTGTCATGAAAATTGATATTTAATGAGAATGCTTGCTGGAAACTCAGGACAAAGGCCAAGTGTTAAATTCTATGGACAGTGAATTCTGTCTTATCTTCCATAGGGTCTACCTTCTTAACAGAATTAAAATGCACCAGCAGAAAGATTTCACTATGAACATATATTATACATTTGGACAACCAGAAGTTTCAAATCTATATTGCCAAAGAGTTTCAGCTCTCATCGTATATGCTTCATTCACTACATACATTCTTCCTTATGATCTTGGTCAAAATACTTAAAATTCACTATTTGCAGGAAGAAAGAATAATTAAGAACATTTTGGACACAGGCTGTTTGTAGTATAAGCACATGAATTCTTGCAGGCATACCACAGACACAATCAGTATAAAACTCCAAAGAGTGAAAAGTAGTTTGTTTATTCTTACACAGATATTAAGAAAACATTTTACCAGGCACAGAAACATAGATATAAATCTTCTACAAACTTACTTGTTCTGGACTGAACAAAATAGATAATTAGATGTTCTCCTGCAGAGGCTAAACTGTGCTATTAGCTTCTGAAGTGGAATTTTAGAAATGGATTGTATTGGAGATATGTAAGTGAATTGCCTCTATGACAACATAACTACTCTTGTTTCCATAAGCAAACACACTAGCACCTATTGCACTCCTCTAAACCCTTCTTTGTGCACCCAAAGACATTTGTGTGAATGTCTGAAACCTGAAACATGGATGAATCATTTGATTTATGAATCATCTGATAGCTTGAATAGATTTCAAGTGGGGAACAGCAGGAGAAGCTGGTGAAAATATATGCCAGGGAACCCTAGTGACAGTGTTTGCAGAATCATTGCAAATGGATGCCTGTATCAGCTTCTGGGGAACATTGTATCTAAACGTTTGACTGGACAGATGGCCCAATACCTGTGGTAGTGTGCTCGCTGGCCAACAGGTGAAGGGGGTGATGGAGGATCTCAGTTGTTAATCACTAGACCAGCAGTGCCATCTTGCTTATGACAACATCAAGGCAGATAGCTTTGTTTTGGGGTCATCAATAGAGAAGAGTAATTGAACATACTTTTCAATGATTTGGGGTTAGTGGCTTTAAATGTGGATTTATAAATCCCTTCCCCATCTGACCCAGATGGAAGAATCATCATATCTTCATGAAGGGGACCCTAATGTTTCCATGGAGTGGGTGCTTTCTAAGATATTCCCAGCAGGGGCAGAAGGCAGTGGGCTGGCTCTGTGCATTTCACCCTGCCGCTAGCCAGGGTTTCGCTCTGTCCATTGGATAGGATGCTGATTATTATGGAGTGATTATTATGGAGTGAAAGCTAGGGAAAATTTGGGTAGCAGATCACTTCTGTTGTCTTAGAGATCAGGTATTACCTCTAAATCACGGGAAGCCAGGAGTCCAGTGACTGCTGGACCGCATTAAAGTTTGAAAATGATTTTAAAGTTATAAAATACTGTAAAATGTACTGTAGGAAAACAATATCCTTACAACATATGGAGCACTTTATTATTTTTGTCTTTAGTATTTTAAAATGTCAACAACCCGTTCTTCCATTTGTAATTTATTTACCATCTGTTTATAAGCATACCTTATCTTCCTGTGGATTGCTTCAAGGACAGTTCTGGTGTTGAGCCCTAGACTGTGGGTGCGTGGGTGGATATTTGGACTGGGAATGTTAGGTGGCTAGAAAATTGCCACGTTGCTAAAAAGAGTCTACATTTTCTTATATGCACCAGAAATTTTCATTGGGAAATAGTAATGTAGTTTACACAGAATTCCCTTACTATTTTCCAAGTAAAATTTAGTTAATTCGGGCCTTCCCTGGTGGCGCAGTGGGTTAAAACACAGCACTAAGAAGCTAAAGCCACTTCAGCATAAGTGAAATTCCCTGCCCTGGAGGTGACCCACATGGTGCAGCAGACCTCTCCTGACCTGGCCGCTGCTCCCCTGAGCAGTATACTTTGTTGATCTGCCTGTTCTGCTCCCCATTCTGTCTCTGGTGAATCCTCCTCTCACCACTCCTGTATCTCTGGCCTGTACCCCAGTTCTGTATGCATAAGTAAATACATCTTTAAAAAAAATTAATTAATTCAATAAACTGATGTAATAATATTCAGGATTTTAGTGATGCTGCACTATAATTGGGTTGCATATTAATTAAGTTATGCTTATGTGCAATCTGCAAAACATTTGACATTATCCATGTTTTAAGACATTTTGGGATTCTTCTATGCTATTTCGCACTATGTCTTCTAAATTACATTCTAGTTTCTCTAAAATGGTATTCCATAAAATAAACAATCTGTCAGACTTAATGGCAAGCAACATAAAAGCATAAATAAGCAATTTGGACTATATCCAACTAATAACTTCAACCAAGTGAAAGGACATACTAGCAGATTAAAGATGTCCTACTAAATGCAAGAAGTTATTTATAAATCATATAAACAAGAAAGGGCTAATATATAGGTACACAAAGGGTTCATTCCACTTAACAAATAAAAAAGCGCCTCAACTAGTAATGGGCAGCATATCTGAGACAACTTTATTAAAACTAACAGAAGACCAACAGATTCATGAAAGAAAAAAAAAATCACCATTATACTAAGGGAAACACAAACCAAAACTACAATGAGATATCAGTACATACCCATGAGAATGTTGGAGAGGATATGTAGAACAAGGAATTACAATACATTTTGGTGAAAATTCCAACTGGTTAGCTATTTTGGATAGTGGTCTAAACTTACCTTAAAAAAACTAAAAATGAAAATACCACGTGATCCAGTAATCCACTTCTGTGTATTTCTCTACATAGGAACTTATCAGCTATATAATTATATATTCCACAATATTTACTGTACATTATTTACAATAGTTAGGATATGAAGTCAACCTAAGAACCCATTTACTTCATAATGGAAGAAAGTAAAGGGGATTATCCAAAAAGGAATAAGCCAGAAAGACAGAGACAAACTTTGTACAGTCTTACATACAGCAGTAATATAAGGAACCAAAGTGGGTAAACATTATAAAAATAATTATAAATTAGTGGTTACTGATAACTAAACTGAGGTTTCTGAAGTTAAGGGAGAGGAGGATAAAGATCAAGGGCATATAAAGGATGGTGGTAAGGATAAAATAGGGATAGATAAGTGATAGAAAGATGATAATATAAAAATTTATAAGTGGACATATAAATAAAAATAGTTAACATTTGATTTGTAAAACAAAAATCTATATGTGATTAATTTCATCACATGAACATCTCTTCAAAATTATGATCTAGTTTTCAGCTTATTGTTGTATATACTGGTGTTCCTCCAATATAACTTGGAAGTGTGATATTTATTCATGGGTAAGAATTCATGAATTCAAGAATTCATAACATTTGTGAAAGTATTTTCACTTGAGCATAATCATATAATAATGTTCTAAATGGTGTAGCACATTTAGAACAGTTCCCTTTCTTCCTAGACATTAGTAGGTAAAATATGAAAGCAAGAAAGATTCTAAAATAAAAGGAAGCTATACAGGTAGAGGTAGAACATCTGAAATATTGAGGATGATATAAATCCTGAAATAATTGTTTAAAATGTCTACAAGCAAAGTTTAGAGAAACTATAATTTTTTGAAATTACAGAATTTCTCATGGAAAGAAAACACTAGTTTCAACCATAACTATCTTAGATTCTTAAAGATGTCTAAAACCTATCTTTCCATAATTCTTTGACCAACAGATAAAATGTAAATTTTTCCTTATCTCACTTTCCAATCTAAACATAACAGAAAGCACTAGATATAAAAATATCCACATTTCAGTCTACATAGTTAAGCTACTGTAAAATTAGTGGATGGTTTATATGAAGACACATTTCTGAAGTGATAAATCACTTTCTTAAAAGACAAGTACAAATGACAAGTGTCTTTAAAGTTGAAGTAACTCAGCTTTTTCTCATCTATTTGCTGTACTCAATCTGTGTCAAAGTGACTCAAGTTTAGTTTCCACTTAACATTTCAGGAAACAAAACACATTAATTTGATGACATTTCTTTTTACTTCATACTACTGTTTTTCAAAATTACGAATTGCCTGTCTTGACACTAAGGCATCTATGATGATTAACTTGGCTGTTTACTCAATTATTCCTTTCTAAAATTAGAAGCTTCAAAGTGCTTTTATATTTAAATGATTCACACTCCAGTAACACTGCTGATCAATCATTTCAAGCTAATGATTAAAAATAGTAAATGTTCCTCTCCTCTCTACAGCTACTCTAAATAGTGTGTCAAACACAGCAGACTGTTTACCGTGACTTCATTTTAACATGGGCCACCCAGTAAGAAGCAGCCTAGAGGAAACACCTTTTAGGGTGCTCATTCTTCACTTAATATATCCTTTGAATGGTTTTTGTAAATAGCTATTCCTCGGTGAAAATATTTTATTAAGTCATGTTCTTTTGGGATTTATTACCCTCAAGATTAAAAAGTTTTGTATTTTGAAACGCTGCATTTTCAAGATTCTGTATAGCAAAGAGAAGATAATAGCTTTCATAAACTTTTATCTTTTAGACTCCAAAAGCCCTTAATTATTCATAGAGAATAATGTGTCTAGAATGGATGAGCAGTTCATACATCTAATTGTACAAGGTGTAATTTTGATATTAAACAATTAAATTGCTTTAATTAAACTTTAGAATCATTAATACAATCTAAAAATGATGGTAGTTGCTGGCTTAAATAATAGAAAATAACAATAAGCTACCTGGCTTATTTACTTGAACAATAAATGCTGTGATAGAGAGAATTTGTTATATTAGCAGTTCCTGACTTGTAATTTAATAATACTCATTTCTGAGCCATTTCTTTATATTAACATGGAAAATGAGCACAAAATGTATAAAATTTGTTCCCCAACTTACTGCCATTTCCTACTACTTCTCTTCTTATTATAGTGATACCTGAATTCTTCAGGATCAGTAATCTTAGTCTCCCTCTACATATACTCTTTCTCAACATAATCTCATTCCATCTCAGTTCAATATCACAACCAGCTCTCACTAGATAACATCTATATTCAATTTACAACTCAATATGTTTTTTTTTAATTTTCTTGGTACTTTGCCCTTCAACTTTTAAGAGTTCTTTAGTAAAAAGAGTAAATGTTTGTCTGTGACATGGACTGGTTTTGCAGTTATTATTTGACTTTGTAATTAGTTTTACCATATTTTTAATGATATTAAATTTAGTGTTCTTTCTTTTACTGCCCCTGATTTTGAGTCAAAGTAATAAAGTCTGTCATAATAATTTGGTTAATATTATATTAATAATAGATTAATCCATTTTCTAGTACTTGGTGTTATCTTTAAGAACCACAATACTTTTATCATTTATTCTTATATATGTATTTATTTATAATGTCAATTTTTTTTAAAGATTTATTTATTTATTCATA
>NW_004567114.1:39770466-39779723 GCF_000260355.1 Condylura cristata | reverse complement strand
CTTTTTTTTTTTTTTTTTACTATTTTTATGAGTTCCTTATATATTTTAGATATTAACCACTTGTCAGAGACATGGCTTGTAATTTTTTTTTCTTTTTAGCTTTTCATAGGTTTTCTTTCTGTTTTGTTGATTTTATTTTGCTATTTTAGTTTGATGTATAGTCCCTTTTGTTTAATTTTTTTGTTGTCGTTGCCTGTGCTTTTGGTGTAATGTCTAAAAAAAGAATCTTACTAAGACTAGTATTTTCTTCTAGAAATTTTGTTTTCAAGCCTTATGTACAAGTCTTCAATTCATTTGAGTTGACTATTTGTGTGTGGTGTGAGGGAGGGGTCTGATTTCGGCCTTTTGGAAATGGATATCTACTTTTCCCATTGAAGAGAATGTCTTTTCCCTGTTATGTGTTCTTGGCTCCCTTATCAAATATCAATTGACTGTATGTGCGTGGTTTAATTTTTTTTGGTTCTCATTATGTTCCTTTGTTCTATGTATTTTTTTTCATGCCAATATTTTTGTATTTTTATTACCATATCTTGTTATGAATCATATAATCAGGAAATAGGATACCTTCAGTTTTGGTATCATTTCTCAGATTTTTTTTTTGGCTATTTAGGGTTTTTTATAATATATGATTTTTAGAATTTTAAAAAAAGATTTATTTATTTATGCATACAAGAACTGGGGTAGGGGCCAGAGGTGCAGTGGGGTGAGAGGACTCACCAGACACAGGATGGGGAGAACAAATAGATTGACTAAAATTCACTGCTGAGGGGAACAGTGGAAGGACAGGAAAAGTCTGCCAAGCAATGTGGGTCACCTCCCTGGCCAGGGATTGAACTCATGCAGTAATGGCTCCAGATAGCTTCATAATGCAGCTCTTTAACCTGTTATGCCACTAGGGGGGACCTTAGAATTTTTTTCTATTTCCATTAATAATGCTGTTAAAATCTAGATAAGGATTACATTCAATATAAAGATTGATTTAGCTAGTATGGACATTTTAGCAATATTAATTCTGATCATGCAACATGGATATCGCTCCTTTTACTTATGTCTCCTTCAACTTCTTTCAACAATGTTTTCTAGTTTTCAATGTATAGAATGAGCAATAGATATATATTTAAATGAATTAGTATATTCACATCATGCTAAAGAAGAACAGAATATAGTACTGTGTAAATTTTTGTTTTATTCCTCTTTCCTTATTCAAATCTAGTTATGTAAAAAGTGTATGTCTTTACATATTCAATATATTGGATATATTTCAATATGATGTAATAAGTAAGTTAAATATGAATTTTGCTTTACTAATAGGTAGCTTATTCTTGAGTTATCACGAATCCTTCTAACATAATTTATAGTAGTTAATAGAGAAAGTGCTCATACTTTCTAGCCTTGCCTTCTTCAAATATACTTTATTTTTTTTTAATTGAGTTAACATTGGTTGTAATACTTTTTACTATTTAGGGGAACACTTTCACACCTCCTCAGATGTATGTTACCAGGCCACTCCTGCCATCAGTGTACCACAGTCCTATACCATAGTCCATTTTGTCCCTTTCCCTATATCCTAGACTTCTTTCTCCTCTACTAGCTTCAATTTTGCAGATATCTTTTCTTTATGAAAGAACTTTGAGAAGAAATTAAGCATTGGGGGCCCTCCCTGGTGGCACAACAGGTTAAAGCATGGCTCTGTGAGGCTGTCTGCAGTCACTGCAACACAATTCAATTCCCAGCCAGGGAAGTGACCCATATAGTACAGCAGACCACTCCTGTCTCAACTGCTGCTCCCCTCAGCAGTGTTATTTCAGTATATCTGACTGTTTGCTCCCACTCTGTGTCTGGTGAATTCTCTCACCCCATGCACTTCTGGCCTGTATCCCAATTTCTGTATGCATAAATAAATAAATATTTTAAAAAAGAGAGAAAGAAAGAAAGCATTGTGTTCCATCTCTCTCTTGAGGTCATATTAAGGGCTGTACCTTAGATTTTCACATTACATTTTTCTCCCTATAAAATGTTTTAAATAAGGTTCATGTTTTTCTCAAATGCTTTCTCTCAGTTTGCTATTCCACACTATTAACTGCAATCATATTTCAATAGGTTAATTAGTTAAGTTGAGCATGCATCCAGAAATCTTAAAGGAAAGATAATTTTAATCAGATTAAAATGTAATATAAAAATGTTAGGTTTTGCCCCTCCCTGGTGGCGCAGCGTGTTAAAGCACAGCACTGAGAAGCTAGAACCACTTCCGCATGAGTTCGATTCCCACCTGCCCCAGAGGTGACCACATGGCGCAGCAGACCTCTCCTGACCCGCCCGCTGCTCCCCTCAGCAGTGTACTTTGTCCATCTGCCTGTTCTGCTCCCTACTCTGTCTCTGCTGAGTTCTTTCACCACCCTTGCAACTCTGGCCTTTACCCCAGTTGTGTATGCATAATAAATAAATCTTGAAACAAAGAAAGAAAAGATAGATGAAGTAGTATAGCTATTGACAGATTTATTTGCAACAAAGCCCTCTAAGATGCTTACATAGTGACCATAACAACTTCCTACATTTGGAATGGCTTTGCATAATAAAAACCTATGGTAGTTATTTCAAATTTTTGATAACTCTCTCCAATGCTGTGCCATTTTGTTAGAGGCCAGGAGTTACCATAAAACTCCACCATCCAATAAAAGCTTGCAATGTGTCAGAAGTGAAGTCTGTCAGGTAAAATTTCCAGTCACTAATAGAAAATTTCTTGTCATTGATGGAAAACAATACCAGTGGAGAAGATATATGTCCTGCTGACAGACTATCATCATCATTTTTATATGAACCATCATTCTCTATTATATCTATACACTTGAAACATTCAACAGAAACTTGTCTAGGTGTATTGCTCTGAATCAGTATCTTTCATGTTATTAAAAGACTGTAAGTCAAAGATGGAAAAGTAAGACAATGAAATACATGAGTTAGTCTGAAAATATCATTATAAAAATTATGTATACTATGCATCAAGACTTACATATATATATATCATGAAATATTTGTATTATATATGCACATATATTATACATAAATTGCTGATTATTTCAAGGAAAAATATTTTATTTGAAGAAAGCTAACAGTCTAGTCAAGGCTATGTAGCTTGTTCTAAGCCAATACAACAAACAAGTTCTAGAAATCTATTCTGAGGCTTTCATTGCAAGTGATAGCTAACTTTATGGTTTAAAATGGAAGTCTGTTACCGTACTTCTGTTTAATTATATATCCAGCTTGCTACAGATGATTTAAAAAGTTTGAGAAATCCAGCAATATCTAATTTTATTTTTTTAGTTGTTTATTACTGGCTTTTAAAACCATATAAAGTTCCAGAAATGTAGCCTCACACCTTAATAAATACATACCACACTGTTCCCAGCACCAAAGTTCTGTTAACTATTTCTTGTACCTCTCTTCCCCTTCACTTTGGTAAACACTCTGGCTATAGAATAGAGTTATTTATTTTTTTTGTTAATTCACTTAATTTGTTTCTTTATATTCTACATATGAATGAAATCATTCAGTATTTGTCATTCTCTTTATGACTAATTTTGCTCAGCAAGTCACTTCAAGTAATCCTTTCATATTGTTAGAACAGGCAAGATTTCATCTTCTCTGATAGCTGAGTAGTTTTCCATTCTGTCTATGTATTAGATTTTCTTTTTCCAATAATCCAGTCATGGGGATTTAGATTTTTTTCTATCTTGGATATTGTGAATAACACTGCAATGAACATGGGGATGCTTACATCTTTTCAAATTATGTTTTCATAATCTTTGGGTAAATCGGAATTACTAGATTACATATATATCCACACATATACATACATTCATACATATGTGTGTGTGTGTATATATGTATATATATATGTATATATATATATATATATATATATATAATGTAGTTCTATTTTGAATGTTTTGAGGCTTATAAGCTGTACCAATTTACATTCCCACTAACCGTGAAGACAGTTCCTTTTTATCCATACTCTTGCAATCCCTGTTTTGGTCTTTTTGACATAGGCCAATCTCACAGGTGTAAGATGATGTTATTGTGGTTTTGGTTTGCATTTCCCTAACAGTAAGTGATGTTGGACATTTTTCCAAGTGCCTAATGGTGATCTGAATGCCTTCTTTGAAGGAGTCTCTTCAAATCTTCTGCCCACTTTTTGAATGGGTTGTTCATTTTTTCTTGTTTTGTTATTAGTTTCGGAAGTCAAACTGCATTTGACCTGTCAGGATACTAATGGCTTGAAAGTTTTGTGTTTGCACAAAACCTTTGTAGTTTGTCGGTAAGCATTTTTGTTTTGATAACTAGAGGTAATGTCAAAAACTAAAGATATTCAGATTAAACCTACAATAGGATGGAAATTAAAAGGCACATGATATTTTTGGTCCAGGTGAATAAATAATGACTTTACCTTTCCAGGAATGCTATCATGGAACTTGCCATGAGAGTATATTAAAGATGACATACAGTTTGCTCTTGGCATACAAAGTATCCTTCTACCAATTACAGTCCTACATTTAAGTGTCAGTAAATGCTAATTTTAAATGATTTTAGGTGTTTGTACATTTTTATTGATGAATGTGTCAAAGGGATGCAAATTTTTGTGCAAACTTTACTGCATCACAAAGGCTAATAACGAGACTTATAAAGCAGAAAGATTAAATGTCAGCTTGTCTTAATGTTCTATCAAGAATAGATCTCTAATTTGAACATGTTTTACATCTAAGTGTTGTGACCCAAGCCACAGACTTGTATTTTCTTATTTGGCACATTTAGCATTTTACAAATGTTTTGAAATTAAAAAGAAAGGACCATATATGGTAAGTAAACAAATAATACTTTCCCCTGGCTTTGTTATCGTAGTTGTTTTTGATGTTTAACAAATTTTTTGTACTCTATTACCCAAATTTATTTGCAAATAAAAATAGATACAAATATTTATAATATGTTCCCAGCATTAGTGAAAGTTCATCTTTATCTTAACAAAAATACTTCTAAAATATTTTATTGCATTTTCCTTAAGTAATTATGATAAATAATTTACTTGTTTGATAATGTTCTGCCCATAGGTCTTTTACTAATATTCTATTAAATACAAAGTACTTGACATAGGTTATTATAAACCTAATTTTTTAAATTATGTTTTAAATGCTAACTTAACTATAATTTGGCCATCAAGAAATGTATTGTTTTTCTTAGTCATTACTAAATTGTCTTTATCAATATGAAATAAAATGCATTTTTACAAAGCTTCCAACACAAGGAAACATTATTTGAATTCCATAATATAATTCTTACATTCTGTTCCATATAAAAACTTGCATTATGCTTTATAAACTTAGATGTGGTCATGTCGTTCTCTTACTTAAAGTGGTTAAGTGGCTTTGATATCTCTTCGGCTATAGGCCTATACCAGTCTTTCATAAATCCTGCTGAGTCAAATAGCTGTCCGAAGGCAGGGCTAGAACCTAGTCCTTAGGCATCCTTTAACTAATTAAACATTCCTCATTTTGCTTTCAGATCTTAGATGTTACTTCCTAAGGCAGTCCTTACCCATTTTTCCCTCCATACTTTCCAGCTCTGTGTAAAATAAGTCTCTCTGTCACTGTAACTTTCTGCTTGGTACTTAGCACAATTTAATATGCTTCATTAAATAGTTATTTGTTTTTTTTCCTACTTCTACCTATTAAAGGGTTATCATACATAATAATATTTAATGATCGTTGGCAAATATGTTGGCAACATAAATAAGTACACTGAAATCATTCAAAATAATATTGTTTGTGCTCTGATGAAATTGATGGTGTTGCTATAAATTGTTGATTTTATTACTCAACTAACTTAGCTAAAATTGCATTAAATGATTTTTAATAAAAATTAGAAGACTTTGATTCAGAGAAAAAGTTTAAACTAGATTTCTATACAAAAAAAGACAACAAAGATGGCCCTCCCTGGTGTTACAGTGAGTTAAAGCACCACATTACGAAGCTCTCCAAAACCACTGCAGCACAAGTTTGATCCCCGGCCAGGGAGGTGATCCATGTGGCACGGCAGACCTCTCCTGTCCTGCCTGCTGCTCCCCTCTGCAGTGTACTTCGTCAATCTGCCTGTTCTGCTTCTCACTTTGTCTCTGGTGAACCCTCTCACCCACTATACCTCTGGCCTTTACCCCAGTTCTGTCAGCATAAATATAAATAAACAAATCTTAAAAAAAAAAAAAAAGGACAACAAAGAAATGACTAACTCTTCATCCCATGCTGCGTTTTTAATTATTGTATGCCACAAATTAATATATTTAGTGAATGGATGTGTAGGTTTAAGTACCTGCCCAGTAGACTGATAAACCTCAAGTCAAAATAGGTGATGCTGTATGAATTCTGTGACCTGCTCAGCTAAGGTTAACTTTGCTTGTTAGTAAAAATCACAATTATCATAATAGTATTACCTTTTACCCCTTATACTACTATTGCTACTTACAAAATTAATTGAGATTTTCTAAGCACAGTAAAAGATAGCTACTCAGAATTAGAGTAATTCTATTTAGGGGAGGAATCACCTATTAGAGAATGTCTTTATCATTAACATAATATGACATTTTAAAATAGATAGTTTCAGGCTCTCCTTGGTGTGACAGTGAGTCAAAGCATTGCACTATACAGCTATCCCAAAGCCACGACAGCACAAGTTCTACCCCCAGCCAGGGAGGTGACCACATGGCATGTTAGACCACTCCTGTCTTGCCTGCTACTCCACTCAGCACTGTATTTCAGTAGATCTGCCTGTTCTGCTTCCCACCTGTCTGGTGAATCCTCTCACTTCCTGTTACCCCTGTGCCCTAGTTCTTGTGTGCATAAATAAATAAATCTTGAAAAAATATAAAATTAAATAGCTTCAAATGAAATCATTTGTCAGAAATATTTTATAACAAAAGATATATCTAATGATTTGTACATTTGCAGATATTACTACATTAGTTTTCACCAAATAGGAAGAGGGTATTGAATCAATTTTAGTTCTCTACAAAAGGTCATAGTAATATAATGACAATTCTTTTTGTTAGTAATGGTGTATACAATTCAGATGCTTTTTAAAAAGTTCCTTTGCTTTTATATCATCCAGTTTTGCTAATATCCTTGGCACATGAGGTTTCTAACTTTTTACTATTATAGAGTCCTATCACTGATAGATAATGAAATTTATGTCCAAAAATTCCATAATATTAATGACATTAGCTGCCATTTATTTGATGTTATGGCTGATAGAGTTATTCTGGAACAGTAAAATTCTTTATATTAATTAGAGAACAAATTGGATTCCTTTTTAAAGTGCATAAACATAAGAAATAGTGAAGTAATTATCATGTGAGTAATTAGTCAAAATCATAAGAATTCTAATAATTATAAAACATCAAACAATTGTCATTTTAGTCTAACAACTCCATTTTTCTCTCAAATCAACTGCTGTGAATGATTTACAAACAATAACTAAAATATGGCCTAGTGAATGTTGTAGAGGACTGACTATAAAGGACTGACTATTGAAAAAGAGGCTTTATTTGCCAGTGATTGGTCTGAATAAAATGCACATATGTTTCATTTTGCTTGCTTGAAAAGAATGTTTATGTGAAAAATTCTTTATGTGAAATCTTCTGTGACTACTTGGCATCATTGGTTCCATATTTTGAATCTTACATAGATATAATTTGATAATGCCCTTTTTCCTTTTTTCATAATTTAAATGATTTTCTCTGGGCAGATAATGGATATGAAAATAAAAATGAAATGGATATGAAAATGTAATGGTTGCAATTCCATTATCATTTATTTGCCATGTTTTCAATAAACATTTAGTGAGCACCTATTACTTACTAATAAGTGCCAAAGATGTAAACATAAAGGAGATTTTTCTACTCTTAAGGAATCACAGCTTACCAGTGAACATAGAAATGCAAAATAGCAGTGAATGTGTAGTGGTAATTATGCATAATGAATTATGGAAAAAGAGAGAGGTGTAACTCCTTGAAATTTTTTGGGCAGATGACATAAAAGATCTGCAGATGTTAGCAATACTGAAAAGGAAATCCATCAACATTCTTGCATTCTTATTAAGTGGTTCTTATGGAAAGTAAGGATTTCAATATTTATATATGGGATAAAAACTGAGTGTCATTCTTTTAACTATGTTATGCAACATTTTAATAACTTTTTGCATGGATAAAAAAGTTGGATAGGGGCCCTCCCTGATGGTGCAGCGGGTTAAGTGCACAGCACTAAGAAGCTAAAGCCACTTCCGCATGAGTTCGATTCCCGCCTGCCCCGGAGGTGACCACATGGCGTGGCAGACCTCTCCTGACCTGCCCACTGCTCCCCTCAGCAGTGTACCTCGTCAATCTACCTGTTCTGCTCCCCACTTTGTCTCTCAGTGAGTCCTCTCAGTGCCCCTGCACCTCTGGCCTGTACTGCAGTTCTGAATACATAAATAAGTAAATCTTTTTTTTTTAAAGTTGGATAGATTGGACACAGCAAAAAGAAAATTATGATGTCTATTTAGGGAAAGATAAGAGACTAGATATTAAATCTGGCAAGTCAGATTGAAGTTACACTCTCTTAACCTTCATAAACTTCACAATGTTCCCCATTCTGAATTCCCAACTTTTACCTCTCATACTGCCTTAATATTAATCTTTGATAGATACATCTCCAACTATGACATCTCTGTTTAAAACCTCCCCTCACTCCTCAAAACAAAACTGAAGTAACTTACAAGAGCCATCAGACCAACAAATTTTACTCACTGTCAAGGATTCTTCATCCTCTTTTTTCAGCTCACCTCATAGATTTCCTCAAACAGAATCACTTGCAGTTAGTTACCTAAATATGTCATTATTTTTCTTTTACATGCCGATGACTGAGTAATAAAAGCTACTCTTTTTAATCCAGTTTTTTGTTTTTCATATGAAAGCTTATTATGTCTTCCAAAGGTAGCTCAAAGATTACTGTATTCCCTACTTTGGGGTAAAATCAGTTGCCACAAAGCTGGATTCCACATGGAATGGAGATGACCTGTTTTTTTGTTTTTTGTTTTTTGTTTGTTTTGCTAATATCCTTGGCACATGAGGTTTCTAAGTTTTTACTATTATAGAGTCCTATCACTGATAGATAATGAAATTTATGTCCAAAAATTCCATAATATTAATGACATTAGCTGCCATTTATTTGATG
>NW_004567114.1:39757094-39770366 GCF_000260355.1 Condylura cristata | reverse complement strand
TTTTTTTTTTTTTTTTTTTTTTTTTTTTTTTTTTTTTTTTTTTTTTGCCTTCTACACTTTCTCAGGTTCACTTTTATTCCTTGGCATTTGACCTATTCCTTGTCTTTGAAGCTAGCAGTGTAGCATCTTTAAATCAGACTCACTTGGATTCTCCCAGCTAACCTTTCCATCTCTAGACCTTTAATTTAGTCGTATGTGCAAATTTTCTTTTACATTGCAAGCAAATAAATTCACAGGGTTTGAAAGTTAGGATGCAGATGTCTTCAGGTATTATTTTACCTACCATTGTTACCTTCTCTTTGAAGATTTCTTGTTATTCCCATGCCTACACTCAGGGATTATTTTTTCCCATTATATCTTTTTTAGTCATCCCAGTGTGCCATGAAAATATAAACTGGGTGATTTAAGCATTCTTTCAGTTTTGAAAGCTAAAAGCCCAAGATCGGGGTGCCAGCATGGTTAGTCTCTAACGAGAACCCTCTCTTGGTTTGCAGATGGTCACTTTATTATTGGTAAAGACCTCTGGTGTCTCTTCTTCCTATGAGGGCCCTAATTCCTCTACATTAGGGCTCTCCCCTTATGATTTCATTTAACCTGATATTCTCCTTAAAGGCCCTATCACCAATAGAATCACTTGGCAGCTTAGGTCTCCCAGAATCATGTAGCTATTCATCGTTCCTAGATTATATTTTCAGGTTTTCCTTACTATTAATGAAATTTATATTCTCTTATCAGTAAGAGATTATTAAGAATACAACACTTGCCTTTGTAATACTATGCATTTAGTGTCTCAAAAATAACAAATATTTATTTGATTGGTGGTAGAAAAATCATCTCAACAATCCTTTAAGAAATACATATAATTGCATTTGAAATCAGCTTTCACAGGAAAAATTTCTAAAACAGACCATAAAGTAGGTTATGATCTGCACTAGCCATGGTGGTGGGAAGGTCTCCAGTAAGACAAGTGTTCGGTTAAGATTCACTCATGCCTATTGCCCTCAAATACCTCAATTTCTAAAAAAGCTCTCCTACTTGTCAAAAATAATAAAGGAACACTGCCATAAAATAATAAAAGTAAAAGCATTATGATCTAAAATGAATTATTTTATTTATAAGAACTTTTACTTCTCGATCTCAATTATGCTTTTGTCTCTGAATTCACTTTAGACTTTAGAATATATGGTAAATTCCACTCATAGATATTTTAATGCCTTATTATACAATTTAATAAGTAGTTTCAAACATATATTAGAAGACTTCCTGAGATATCTTTAGTAAAACATTATATTATTCATTTGTGAGATTTGAGAAGTTGTAGGTTTTTGTTCTCTGAATTCATTATCCATTATCACAATTCATACAAGATAAAGTTCATGTTGTTATAAACACTGTCACACACATAATTCATTATAGAGGTGACCTTGATAGCTGGAAAGTTACATTCACAAAAAACATACTCTATTTATTGTAATGATGTGAGTTAAATATTATTGTCCCATAGAAACTATAATTTTAAAGATAATTAATTCACTGAAATAGTTTCTTCAGGACTTTTTAAAATGTTTTTGCTTTTATGGGGGAAGAAAGTGACTTAAAGGACAAAAAAAATATTTGTTTTAATAACAACACATCATAGAACATAGTAAGATGACATTTGTATAAGCTTAATGGAAATTTAGAACAGAATCCTATGTGACCTATTCAGTTGTCTACAACTCTTAAGAAATGGATTTTTTTCAAAGATTTACTTATTTTTGCATACAAGAACTGGTGTGAGAAGTGGGTGATGAGAGCATTCAGTAGACAGTAAGGAGCAGAACAGGCAGATGTACCGAAGAAAACTGCTGAGGGGAGCAGCAGTTGGGTCAGGAGAGGTCTCCTGCATCATGGATCAACTCCCTAACCAGGAATCAAACTCTTGCTGACTATGGCTAGCTTTATAATGATGCACTTTAATACATTGTGCCACCAGGGAGTCCAAAAAACGGATATTTGAGAGGATGTTATTGACTGAGCAGATTAGCTATGAATCCATTCCCAGGTTTGTCAGCTAGGGGAGGGTTCAGGTTTACAAATATGGTTCCATGAGCACAACTCTACTGTAGAGTGGGTGTGGGGCATGGAGTTCCTTTGGAAAGCTCAGAAGATAGAAAAATTTGCTTACATGTGATTTACAGAACAATGGCCAGACATCTAAAACCCAATTTTTAAATAAAAATTCTCTGGCCTCCCTTGTGCACAAGGGTTTAAGTCTCAGCAATATGAAGCTCTCCACAGCCACTGTAGCATGAGTTAGACCCTGACAAAGGAGGTGACAGACATGGCACAGCAGACCTCTCCTGTCTTGCCTGCTGCTCCCTTCAGCAGTGTATTCCAATCTTCCTGTTCTTCTCCCCACTCTGTTTGGTGAATCCTCTCCCCCTCCCATTCCTGAACCTCTGTAGTACTCACCAGCTCTGTATGCATAAATAAATAAAATAAATCTTTGAAAGGAACTGTCTCTGCATATTCCTTGGTTTCAGACTTTTGGCTTTCAGAACTATGAGAAAAAAATTCTGCTATTCAAAACCACTCATTTAATGTTCATTTGTTATAGAGCCCTAGTAAATTGACAATAACATTTTCTGCTCCTGACTAAACATGATAAGTATCTGCAACTTCAAATTATATATCCTCACTGACTGAACTCAGAGTTCCCTGGATGGTAGAATCAAATAAGGTGGTGTGGGAGTTAGGATCACTCCCCCAAGCCTTTGACTGATGTCCCATACTGAAGGTAGTGGCCTCTAGAATTCAAGCAACTTCAGCCTGCTGCTTTTATTGGGTGAGGATAATAGAAGTCTAGGCTAACTATGATGATACCATTGTATCATCATACTATACTATATAGTATACTTGTATACTATTAATTTGTTCTGTATATAACCTCCCTTGTTTTTAAATAATAAAGTTGAGTGTTCAATTATTTATCAAATATCATTCAGGGCCACCGTAAATATGTGAGTAATTCTAATATTTTAGATTGATTCAATTCAAGTTACTTAGTGATTTAGAGTGGAGCTATTGTAGGTTTAAGCAACACTGAACAAATTGCATTGTTGGTCTGTTAAAGACATCATCATGAATTCTTTGGAAATTGTTGATTTATGAAAGGAAACATCCTAGTGCATTCCATTTAGTGTAATATTCTCTTTCAAATATATTTGTTTCACACTTCATCAGATAAATAGATAAACTTCTTTCACATTTATGATGGCAAAATAAATTATGTTATTAATGTACCAATAACTACTATCTACTATAGTTATATCTTTTAGTAATTTTTTTTCTTTTTTCAATACATCTCTGAAGTCATATATAAAAACAAGAATTATAGCTCAGGTTTAAAATTATATCCCAACAGATCTTTTTTGCTTTGTTCTGAAATGACAGGAAGTTTGTAGTCACAGACATTTTCAGTAGTTTTAATACCAAGAAAAGTTTTAGTAGAAATCTAGAGCAAGTTGTTCAACAAATAATTATTGAGCGTCTTCTATGATTGGACATTGTGCTCAATGGTAACCTAATTTAGTAACAGTTATAATTTTTTAAACTTTCTTATTGAGTCAATCTAAATACTTACTAAAAAGGAAAAGTCATAGGTACTTTAACATTTTTTTTTTAATTGACTACTTGTTTACAACATTTGTTTTAAAAGTACAGGATCTCAAGCCCTCCCTGGTAGCATTAAGAAGCTAAAGCCACTTCAGCATGAGTTCAATCATCACCCTGGAGGTGACCCACATGGCATGGCGGCCCTCTCCTCACTTGCCTGCTGCTCCCCTCAGCAGTATGCTTCATCATTCAGCCTGTTCTGCTCCCCACTCTATCTCTGGTGAATCCTCTCACTGCCCCTGTACCTCTGGCCTGTACCCCAGTTCTGTGTGCATAAATAAATAAATCTTAAAGAGAAAAGTACAGGGTCTCCTCCTTCACACTTTGTTACCCCACCATACCCATCATGGAATTGCCCATAATGCACTGTGCTCCCTCCTCATTTGTTCTGTCCCCTCTTCTCCCAGTATCCTCAGTTTTATAGTCAGATTTCCAGGGTTTTGTTGTTAGTCTGTTTTTATCTGAAACTTTAGTTTCTCTACATTGCACATATACATTGCACTATCCAGTATTTGTCTTTTTCCTTCTGACTGATTAAGTTTAGCACAGTAACAAATTAAATATGAAAGAGCTACATCTCTTTCTAAGAACAGTTGGGAATGAAGATTGTATTAAGCTTAAAATGTTGAAAGCTGTTTAAAATGTCTAGACATTTTTCTATTATATCATCTTAATACTTTAATGTAACTACCTCTGAATCAAATATATAAGAGTTCTATTAAATTCCCAGCATATTGTAGTAAAAAGCATGAGAGGTAGATATAAAAGATATATGGAACGGTCTCCTAAAAGAAATAACATAGAAGGTATCTTTTCCTCTCTAGGAATTTGTTTGGATTTTATATGTAATTGATAGTATGTGTGTTTGTGTGAAGTTTGAAAAGGAAAATGTTTCTCTAGCCATCAACATGTCCTGCTAACTGTTTTGTTGTTTCCTAAAAACTAGATCTGTGGAGGAGTACTTGTTACTTCCTAAATAAGCCAGGTATTAAGCAAAAACTTGAAAATTTCCCTAAAGTAAATTCTAAATATATTGAAATTTCAATAAGGAATCTGGCTTTCAGATTCTTTGACTATAGTGAAAATAATAGGTAAGCAGAAACTATCACCTTTTGTCACTGGATACAGAGTCATCAATCCAGATGATCAAAAGACAGTGCATTGCTTGGTGTAACATTAATTTTTCACTAATATTTTTGAGAGTCTACTACATACATGTATCCTGTCAGTTAACTGAGACAGGTGTAAATAAGTTAACAAAAATGGTGCTCCCCGACCTTATATGTTACTAGAAAAAAATTATAAAAATTGGGACACAGTAAAACTTTAAGAACAAGAGAGCATTAAAGTAGAAAAAAGAATTTGGAGAATGTTAAGTAAAAGTTTACAGTGTAAGGAGTGCGAATGCTTGTGTTCCTGGAGTCAGAACACTAAGTGAGCTGTAGGTGACTCCTAATTCCAACATACATTTCTTGGTTGTCATTGTTTTATTGTCCCTGAAAACACAAATAGGCATAAAACCCTCTCATGGGTAGAGTGTCCAAAAAACAGTTCTCAATCAATGGAGTGTTTATAAAGACCATTGTTTCTTAGGTGTTCATGCTGAGATGTGTTTTACTGTTCTCAAGTTTCCCCATGCATTAAGGTCCAGCCATTTATTGACAATAGATCCTTTTTTTTAAATCAAGTGTTTCTTGGTGTTGGGTGTATTGTGGTAACAATCTGAGTAAGTCTGAACCTATATGGCTGAATCATATCCAGTGTTATAAACCAGTGATAGCTCAAAAATAAATAAATAAATAAAACTTTTTATTGAAGTAGCATTAGTTTACAACTATATATAGTTTTGGGATAGGGATATACATTACATATCAACATCTGCTATGTATGCTATATTATGATCTCCACCAAAAGTCTAGTTTCCACTGAGCACCATATAATTCACCCCAGTTAACTGATGTGCCTATTTTTGTATTCATCTTCCCCTATGATTATGACTGGAATGGACCTTTGATATTCTGCCTACCCACATCCCCCAATTTCCTGCAAGATTTTCTTCTACTACTCATATAAACTTGCTGCTCTTAAGTTATGTCATAGGTCTTCTTCTGGTGGATATTTGATAATTCATGTGGTCTTCAGAAGCAAATTCTATGAATAGGACACTAAAATTGAGACACTTGTCAGGCAAAATGGTAAGCAATTTTCCTTTGAAAATAGTACTTAGCAGGTACTGGAGTACTTGACATACTCCAGTATCACATTACAGTTCCCACATGTAATGTTATGGAGAGTGAAGCAGTAGCTCAAGCAATTTCTCCAACATTTGAGAGATGTAAGGGCAATGGAAAGTCTAAGGATTTGGAGTTGATTGTTGAAAGGGAAGGCTATACGCTGAGTAAAGGGAAGATATGCTCAACTCAGACAATTATTAGCTTAGGGTATAGTATGAGATCAAGGTCTGTGTTACATTTAAGATCCTATTCTCCTGCAGCCAGAGGGAAAATTTTGAAAATTTTGCCTGGGATCTGGTGATAAAATTAGAATTACATGGGATATCAAGTTTAATCCCCAGAAATAGTCCCCCCTACAAATACCTAACTCAAAGTCATGAATCAGAAGAAATAGTACATACCAGATGGATAATTTTATATTCAGTCTTAAAAGTTGCTCCCAAACAAATTGGTCATGAGAGTTAATACATTATGATCGTCTTTATGCAAATGGAAATCAAATCACATTAACTAGAAGAACTCGACATCATTTTGTTTCATAAAATTGAGAATATGGCTTCATATATAACTTTTGGAAACAATAATTCTATATAATAATCTCTGGCACCTGTGTATATGACTAGCTACAAATATAAATGCAAGGTAAGTATTGTAATAGGATCATACTGGATTAGAGTGGATCCCAAGTCCGATAAGAATATCAAGGACACATCAAGACAGGGGAAGAAGCTGTGCAAGGAGACAATCCTCACTGTCTCTTTAGGCTGGTGACTTATGACTTTAGACTTCTGGATTCCAGAACTGGGAAACAGCACATTTCTGTTGTTTGATAACTTTGAACCCCTAAAATAAAAGTGCTGCCTCTGACCTCACTGGGATGTCTGTTGGCTTTTGTGAATGCCCTAAAGAAACTGAAATGCTCAGTGCAAATATGTGTGATAACAGAACATGAGTATACATGAGAAGCCAAAGTGTGGCACATGTTCTTGGGCACACTTATATCTTGGAATCAATATCTGTCTGTTATGTATTTGCTGAATACCATCATTCAGATTGATTTTTAAATTTAGTTTTAGAATTTAATTGTAGTACTAGCACAAACTAGTTATCTAGAGATAAATTCATTTACCTACCTTAAGAATTACTTTTCTTATACCAAAAGGGAGGGGGGTTTCAAATCTAAGGCAAAACTCTGTTCTAAATAGATTATTCTAATTTCCAAAAAAGTTAATATTTTTTCCATTAATTATTAAATTGTTCAATAAATGTATACATCTATATGCATTTGATCAATTTTGTTTAACTACTGCCCTAGAAATTTATCAGTCAGTTGTGTGTATTTTAATTGACTACATCCTATGTATTTATTCTTTTTCTTCTGTTAGATAATAGAATGATCCAAACACATGGATTTTGTTAGCACTGACAAAACCAAGTGTTGATTTGAATTTTCCTACTCAGTGGTCTATTAGGTTAAGTTCAATACAATTGATTCATGACCTACTTTACATAGTCCCTTCAAATATTAACAACTAATTTTCACTGTGTAGCCTTAATGTTGATATGAGAAATTTGCCTCTGATAATGAATGTTCAATTGAAGACCATTCAAATCTCATTGGTTTTTTTTTATTATTAATGAAGAAAAAACAACCCTGTATTTGCATTTGAATACAAAATCTGGCTTATGGTAAGTAAACTGAGTTTACCTCAGTTGGGAATTCAGTGAATGTAACATACACTAATAAACACCAATAGATTTAGTATTTTTAAAATTTACTGACCAATTTCTGTATAAGAAAATTTTCATCTTCACATGTGTGCTCAATATGCAAGGTTCTTAGATTTAAATAACTTAATTCCTACTAGATATCAGAGTGCTTATCATTGCCTTCAAGGCCTCTTTTTTCCTTGAACACAGTAATAGCCTTCCTATCTTTAATGGGCCTGGCCTTCTCAACTGTCCTGAAGTCGTGTAGGTTATGGATTGCGTATACCTAGGTGAGGTCAGTGGGAGGTACCAGGTGGGAGACTTCTATAAGCAGTCTGCTTCAAAAAGATTGCATCCTTTGTCTCTACCTTACCATTGTTCCCTTAAATATATTTACTGTCTGGGGTCAAAGCAACCATTTAGGAATATAAGGCTGCTTTAGATAGAGATAAAAAACCATTCCTATGCCCTCCTGGTGGTGCAACAGATTAATACACAGCATAAAGGAGCTAAAGCCACTTCAGCATGAGTTCGATCCCTGCCCTGGAGGTGACCCACATGGCACAGCAGACCACTCGCTGCTCCCCTCATTGATCTGCCTGTTCTGCTCTTCACTCAGTCTCTGATGAATCCTCTCACCGCCCCTGCACCTCTGGCCTGTACCCCAGTTCTGTATGCACAAATAAATAATCTTTAAAAAAAAAATTCCTAAGAGAATAACAACTTGGGATAGAACCACTCCTAGAACATCACTAAAGAATTAATGTGTATTTCAGGAGCTCTTACAGGAGATTTGACATAAAAACAATTGGTTGTCTTAACTAAAGACTTACACATGTATGGAGGTATCTCATTGTGGTTTTGATTGCATTTCCCTGATCTCAAGTGATATTGAACATTTTTTTTTCATATTCCTGTTGGTCATTTGCTTGTCCCCTTTGGAGAAGTGTCTTTAGATCCTCTGTTCATTTTTTGACTGGTTTGTGTACTTTTTTTTATGGAATCATGTGAGCTCTTTGTGGATCTTTCTGTTCAGTCCCTTACTATTTGTATGGAATGCAAATTGTTTCTCCCAATCATTAGGGTGTCTCTTTGTTTTCATTAATGTCTCATTTGCTGCACAGAAGCTTTTTAGTTTGATGTAATCCCAGCTGTTTATCTTTTCCTTCACTCTCTTTGCTTTTGGGGATGAATCTTAAAATGCTTTTCCTACTTCTTTGGGATAACTTTCATTCTTAACTAATGCCATTGTTGTTCAGATCTTTTTTCCAGCACTATCTTGACATTAAAGGTGGTATATACCTGTAAGTTGTAGATGGATGTCATAAATAGGAACAAGATAAATACTTTATTATTAACCCCATTATTCAAATGATAAGTAAGCTGAGAAAAATGTCCATTTCTGATCTCAACCATGAAATCATGAAAAATGCACAAGACATGTGAGAGGAGAGTCTTTCTATATAGCTTACTGCTGTACAAAAGTGTGGAGTTGGAAATCAGACAGATATTCCAACAATAACAGGTGACTCCAAAGGCAAAGTGGGCGCTAGACCCAAGTGGGGAAGCTACTTATTTCATTTTGCTACACACTTAAGACTTGACTTTCGTTTTCCCCTTTTTGGATTGTCATTTTTCTCATGAAGTTTTTCATTAAATTTTCAGCAGACAGACAAGTGATAGTCTTCAAACCTAGGATTAGTGCAGTAATTGGAATCCTTGCTTGAGGCACTATCTGCATTTCCAAAGCAAAATAGTGTCCAGAAGTTCTGCCAGAGGGAAGTTTTAGAGGGGGAAGCAGATTCTAGATTAAGAAATCTTTCTTAGTAACTTCCCTCCACCCAAACTCTTCTGTTCAGTCTTGAATGTAAATTGTGTTACTCTCTTGGAATTTGAACAGAGGAAGAACAGGTAAGCATGGAAATTGAACACCACAGAGAGAGTTACTGTCATGATTTCATTGAAATATTAACCTGTGTTGAGTCCAAATAGCCATATTTTAAAGAAGTTTGAACAAATCTACTAACTGAATTAAATTTATAAGTTGCTAACAGCAACTCTCAGTGCTGACATTGTTTTCCTTATTGAGCCTTTTTGCTGATTTTTTCTAATTTTATTTTAACTTAATTTTATTTTAATTTATTTTATTTTCATGTATGAAAATAAAGTTTCCCCTTTAAAAATAAATATTGGAAACTGGAAGATAATAAAATGAAAACTTAGGTGCCTTTTTTTTTTTAAACACCAAATAACTTGTTTAAGGCTAACCTATTTAAATAATGGAAATTTTGTTTTTGAAGAATAGAGTAAGCAAATCCCAAGCAATATGTGAAAACTGGATGAAGGCTTTAAACTAAGATGCAAAGAAAGTTAGCACAAAATTTTAGAAATTGTTCTATATGCTTTCCCTTTATTATCTCAGTATTTTAAAGTCATGGCCTCTACACAGGTACTACTGAAAACAATCCAAACTGCTTAGAGAATTGAAATCATTGTCACATTTTAGCATCCCTAAGATGTAGCAAAAAGACTCAGAAAACCTATAAATATTTTCCAGATGGTTTTGAATATAAGAAGTGACTCTAAGTTAATGAAAATTGAATGGGGGTTGGAGTTTTTCCCCAAAGCCTAATGTTTAGAATTTTAATCTGCCATATTCAGTCAGCCCTAATTAGAGGACTTCAGCACTCTGCAGACATCTATCACAGTGATATGACTCTGGGGAGGCATGTGTGTGTAATTAATCACCATGAATACCTGCAGTTCTCTCATTTCCCTTGTGAAGATTAGGAAGGAGAAAGATGAGTCGAGTCACCACAATGTGTAAACAAACTCCACATCTTATCAGTTCAATTATTTTATTTTCTTAGAAAAAGAGCCTTGTTTTAAAAAAGTTACTGATGTCCCTTTTTCCTTCTTTTGGATTATCTCCTTACTTAGAAACAATAGAGCTGCTTCCTTGTTGGATGGATGTGATGGTGGTGGCTGCAGAGTGTGTGGGGGTGGGTGGTGTGTGTGTGTGTCGTGGGGCACTTGCTGATTATGTTTTGAAGAATATGCTGTTCTCTCAGAGGACAAAATTCTTTCATGTGAATTCCCAGTGCTTATCCATGAAACACCTGGCTTTTCTTTTGAGATTTCTATCTGAGTATTGAGAGAGTCTGACCTTTCTTAACTCATGTGATAATGACAAGACTGCCAAACATGTGTTGTCTTGTAATTGCTTTTACAGATGTGTGCCATAAGCTATGATTAAATACTAGGAGAAAGGTCATTAAAAGATAAAAGAAAGAAAATGACTTATTTATGGAAATTAATGAATGTAGAATTTGATAGCAACTATATAAACCACAAATACAGTGAAGCAGTAAGTGTTAATGAACTTTAAATGTTGAAGGCAATTTTGCTATTGGGCCATCAACAGTTTGCACATGAGCCGCAGCTTTTGCATATTAAATGTTGATGTTTGTACTCTGAAGGACAACAGTAATGACAAAAGATGAGGCAGTTCTTTCAATGTAAAGTAGGAAAGAATAAAGGAGTTTGTTCCCCAGTTTCTCCAGGAAGTTACGTATTTTGCATTCTCCAATCCAAATGTATGTGTCTCATTCAAAATTTTAAATGGGAAGTGTCCCATCAAGCAAATTAGAGTAGGCAGAAACAACAGTTCAAATGTAACAGTGTAAAATTCAGGAATAATATCCATGTTTTTACTAAAAATTGGATTTATTGACTACATATTACTTTCATCGTAATCATGAAATTATCATGTTCTACTGGATTATTTGCATTAGCTGAGCTAGTGTCTCTAACTAAATGAATTACAATTACAATTCTACAGTCTAACCAATAATTCCTTCTTGAAGATTCCTTCTAGAACCCTTCCAGTTATGGGCCATTTTCTATTAATAGAAATTTATTCAAAGCATCTTAATTTTAGTCTGATTTTCTAACTGACTAGCAACCAATTTCAGTTGTATTTCTGTGACCACAACTATTGAGATCACACTAGCCAAGGTGATAAAAAATGAAAACAAAAACATCAAGTTGTCAAAATTAAGCAGTATTCCTTGAACCTATTCATATTTGACACCTTCTCCACCACCCCCTCTTTATGGGATACTTCCTATTGAATTCTTTAAAATCACATTTCTCATTTTCCTCTCCTCTCTACCTTTCTTTCCTGCCTTTGTAGGACCCCTGCTAAGGATATACCAGCTAAAGTCTTTAAACTGGACCAATAAGATGATTTTATATTTATAAATAGTTCAATAAAAATATATTGCAACACATTTAAATAATGAATAAAGAACTAGTGTATGTTTGTATGTTCAAAAAAATGTTATATGTACTAGAAATTAGAAGCTTCAAAGAAGGTACATTGGTATTACAAGAGTGGCCATTTGTGAACTTCAAAACATATGATTGTCCTGAGGGCTTGCTAGAAAATTCACAAATAATAGCTGTAGCTATACATGGGAGCAAACAACTAAATCATGCATGGCTAAGAGGATCCAGAATACAAATCACAGTAATATTAATAAATTGCTATTAGGGAAGCCAAATTTGAATTTCATCAAACAAAAATTGATCAAGCATATCAAACTGCCTTAGTTCATTCACACTTACCAACCCACCATGATACTGCAGACTGGTCTAGTTACAACTGTATTGAGCGCTGTGTCACACCAGAAGTGGCTTTAAAGATGGAGTGTCATAGCAAATGTTTATTCAGGGCTTTAGGACTGTAGTGGGAGAATACTGCAGTCAAGGGGCACTTGAGCCATGTGCCAGGAGGGCAGGGGAGCATACTTATACAGATAAAGAGGATTTGAGTCAATGCGGTCTGCTTGATAGAAAGATGGCAAGTGTTAATTGTTACGTTTTAGCCATAGGCCTAACTTGACCTTACTTTCTTTTCTGCAGTATCCCCTGTGTGGTAGAGCACTTGGATGTGCCTGGGCCCTTAAAACCTCCCAGTTCTGTTTGGTTATTACCCAAGACTTGGAATCGTTTCATTTTAGATTTTCTTTTTATCTTGTTTATCAGGCTGAAGTGACAAAATACCACAGACTGGGTAGTAACAAAATGTAACAGAAATTTATTTTTCACAGTTCTAGAGGCTGGGAAGTCAAGATCAAGGACTGGCATGGTGAAGGCCCACATTCTGGTTCATAGACAAGCCTCCCTTAATTTCTATAGGATCACATTTTTTTCAGATTTCCTTATTTATGCATTAAACAACTGGGGTACAGGCTGGAGGCTGGAGGTGTGGCAGGTGAAAGGATTCACCAGAGACAAAGTGGGGGACATTCAGATGGAATGACTAAAATACACTGCTGAGAGGAACAGCAGGTGAGATAGGAGAGGCTGCTGGCCGTGTGGGTCACCTCCCTGTGTGGGGATCGAACTCATGCTGCAGTGCCTGCTGATAGCTTCATAGTGCTGAGACTTAACTCCTTGTGCCACCAGGGAGGCCTTTGGATCACGTTTATAAAAATACTGATCTGGATTCACCAATAGAGACTTCCGGAAGATGGCGGCAGAGTAAAGACGCCGAGATCACCGCGTCCAAGCCGGTGTAGGAATTGGGGACTGAAAACAGACGATAGACTCACTTACTACAAGTTTTAACCCAAACGAAAACACCCTGGACTCACTAGAAGGTAGA
>NW_004567114.1:39736653-39753127 GCF_000260355.1 Condylura cristata | reverse complement strand
AAAAAAAAAAAAATACTGATCTGTTCATGAGGCTCCACCTTCACGACCTAGTCACCCATGAAAGGCCCCACCTTAGGATTTTGACACATATGAATTTGAAGAAGATATAAGCATTTAGACCTTAGCACAAGCCAAATTGTGAAATTGAAATTTGCCATTTTTAACATGAAAAAAATGTTTACCAAATTCTGATTGCATGTTAAACATATAAACTAATGATCAAAACAGAAAAGAATTCTGACTTTGTACTTCCTATCTAGGGTTCATATGGACATTGATGTAGTTACATAAATTATTTTAAATTCAATGTTTTGTTACATGCAAACTACTTCAATGTTAAAAAAGAGACTATTTTCACATTAGGGAAAGCTACCTGCGGACATGTTGGTCAAACTGGGTAGAATGTAAGTATTTATAGTTGAGTATCTTTGAAGTTCGTTGTGGAGAAAGACCTTGTGGATATGTAGAGTCCATATCCATGTTCCTTCATCTATGTTCCAAAGTGAATGGAGAGTATTATGTCTTGCTGGCTAACTAAAAGAGATTTCTCAGTATCTGTTAATTTCCTTCTTTTGCTTCTGTGTTTGATAATATGCATTGGATATACATGGCCTTTAGTGAGTGAGTATATATTTCACATTATTGTACATTTTATAAAATATTATTTGCATTGTAATTTGATTTTACATAGTGTTACTTTGTAGGAAGAAAAAGCTCTGACTTTAGTATTCTTGTCACATTTGCATTTTTATAAATTGGCATGTTAGCAGCTGGACTTTTCTTAATCAGTCTAGATAAGCTTGTCTAAAGTGTGTCTAGCCCCGAAATATACTTACCTTGAAAATGTGCTTCCACTCCCATTTGTCTGAATATATCTAAGTCTTTGCCAGATTTCATGCAATGGTGGATTAATTGCGGTAGATGGTGTCTTGAACAGTGCAGGGGCCAAGTTGGATGACCAGAAGATCTCTTCAGTTTGTACGTTCTTTTCTCTGTTAAATAAGGACTACAAGTACCTTTGCATTTAATATAAATGATAAGGTAATATCATTTATTCATGCCTGTTCAAGATTAGGAAACTATAAATTAAAGGCATTCAACACAGGATGGGGAAGGAAAAAGGATTAAAGCAGAGTCAGAAAGAGCACATGAGACTATAGTGATGGTTCATTGGTGAATTGGTGGTGGGAATTCTCTGGGTACTACACCTGAGAGGAGAAATCAAACACTGTACAAAAATAAACAATGATGTAAAATATTTATATGTTTGTATGTGTGTATATATATAAATATTTTACAGTTATACATGATCATATAAATCCATATTTGATAATCAGTATTTCTTTTTCAGCCTACCCAGCAGAGATGCTATGCATACATATAGTTAAGGTTTAGTAAAATCTAAGTTTAAAAACTGAAGGAAAATAATTTAAAAATTATTTTAAAGCTTCACAGATTATAATTATCAAATGCAATATGTTGCTGAACATAGAATTATTTTAGAAAATTATTAACAGTGATTGGAAATAATCACACAAACCAAAATCATTTTAAATGTCACAAATTGACATCTTTCAATGACAAAAAACAGCCATTGAAAATGGAAGTCAGCAAAATCACAAATCAGCAACCAATGGACATTTGTCATTGAGAAAGGTTAAGCTCTCAGAATCTTTGGACATAAAGGTTGGAGGGTTTTTCTGATAAAACTAAATGTAGTGATTTATATCTCTCTATATTAGAATATATTACTAATTGGGAAATTAAGTCATTATAAGCATTAATATTGGCTATCCATATTATAGGCAAAAATTACATTGCTTAATTATTATTTGGTGTTAATATATAAATATTTTGCTTTTAATATTCAAAAATATTTTTACAGTGCATAAATTATGATCTACACTATTAAATATTACATGCATAACATGGTTATACATATTAGAAAAAATAGCCTAAACATGAAGTAGAAGTTCCTTGAAGCTTTATAAAAAACATTTCACTATAATTTTTACATTTTAATAGAAAGGATTAAAATTTTCAAGACTGGTTAATTCCAACATTTGTTTTTGAATTGTGTGGTTATATAGACGGATTAGCAATCATCCTGGTGAATCATAACTAACCACTTCCTCAAATTTTCAATTATGATGCTCAGTTTATTTTTCCTGAGCTTGTGATTTCTAAATTCATACTTTCAGTCCATTTATAGCATAATATAATGAATGTATCTCCTGCATTATAATTTGAATAGCAAAAGATTCTTTTTGTTAGATAAGTGTACACTGCACTCTATAAAAATTATCTCTGACATGAAACCATTGTTATGCAGTGTGATTAAGACTTTCATAGAAAGATAACAAATTAATAGCATTTTCCATTGAGTTTGAATATTAACTTTAATAAAGGCAAAAGTAAATTTATTCTTTTTTTTTCACTCATGAGATTTTGGTTACACATGACAATACAGCTAAAACTGTTGTCAACAAGAGAAAAAAAAATCATGTTGACTTAAAGAAAGATACTATCTTCAGATTTGGCTGATTTTAGGAATTCCAAAAGCCTGAAGAATTCTTTATCTCTACCTTTCTCTGCTCTTTTTGACTACATCCTGAGGTAGATGTTGGTGAAATAAGGCAACAAGTTGCCCCAGGCAACTGCCAATTTGTGTTCCTTGGTGGTTGACATGCCAGAGAGGACAATAATAAAAAATATTTCTTTTTTAGATCTCTCTAGTGAAAATCCCAAAATAGATTCTTATTAGCCCAACTTGGGTCGTAGAATTTTGGAAAGATTACTTGTCTATAAAATGGAGCATTCAAAATTACTGGACATGTGAACATGCCATGCAAGCCAGTCATTGATCAAGATAATAGTAAAATCAATTTTTAAAGGGGTCCTGAACAGAACAAGTCAGTATTTATTGCTCTTTCTGAACATGAATGAATATTCATATTCACTTTTTTTTTTAGAGTTTTATTTATACATACAAGAACTGGGGAAACCTGAGGTGTGGGGGTGAGAGAATTTACCAAAGACAGAGTGGGGAGCAGAACAAACAGATTGAGTGAAATACACTGCTGAGGGGAGCAGCAGCTGGGTCAGGAGAGGTCTGTCACATTATGTGGCAGGTTCTAATTCGTGCTGCAGGGGGCTGCAGAAATCTTCATACCTATGGGACTGCAGGTAGCTTTAAAGTGCTGTGTTTTAACCCCTTGCACCACCAAGGAGGGCCAAGATTTACTCGTTTGAGGAAATCAGGTAATGGGATTTTCTAAGTTTTGTGTTAAAATATATATTAAAATAAATTGTGGGGAATTTCCTCTGCACCTACTCATTCATAAGAAAATAGAACATGTCTCAAAAAAAAAAAAATTACATTGAGTTCCATCCCCAACTTTCTGTTAAGCTATTATTCAATTTCTAGATATATTTCAATATTAACTTCTCTGAGAAACTTTGCCACACACAATTCCATAGTTAGTCCCAGTCACAGGGTAATTCTGATTCCCTTACATTGTGCCCCTATGGTGACTCTTACTTGCTTTTCTGTATCTTCTAGGGGATGCTAATGTCCATGTTATGGTTAACTATTTTATCTTTGGTATATTATATAGTTCCTATATTATTTTTTTAAAGATTTATTTTATTTATTCATACAGAACTGGGGTACAGGCCAGAGATGCGGAGGGTGAAAGGATTCACCAGAGACAGAGCAGGGAGCAGAACAGGCAGATCAACGAAGTACACTGCTGAGGGGAGCAGCGGGCGGGTCAGGAGAGGTCTGCCTCGCCATGTGGATCTCCTCTGGGGCAGGCGGGGATCGAACTCATGTGAGAGTGGCTTAAGCTTCTTTGTGCTGTGCTTTAACCCGCTGCGCCACCAGGGAGGGCCCAGTTCCTATATTATTACACATAGTTATGCATATTTTAATTGAGAATGGTTATCAAATATTAATTTTCTTTTTTTTTTTTACTTTCATCAGTAGAAATAAACATGAAAATACTGGAACTATCCACTTAATGTGAACCTGTGCCAACAAATAAAATGCATATCTACCAAAATTTAGTGACATTGTCTATGTTGGGTTTTAATTCTGTAAGTATTACAAGAAAAGTGTATATTTTTCAAAATGGAGGATAAGTTATTAAAATTAGAGCTTTCATCAATGTTTTTTCCCCATTTTTACAGTGATGCTCTTTAGTTATATAAACATTAATATTATTCTGAAAAGCAAGTCTGCTGCTATCTAAACCTTATAATAAAGGCAGAAGAAGTGAAAAAATCAAGATCAGTTTTCCTATCTTACTACCATGGACATATTCTTTATCCATTCCAGTAAGTAAAAGACATTGAGGGAAATAAAATTAGCATAAAAGCATTGAAGAGAAAGCTATCCTAAGGGTTTGTTTTTCCCCTAAATAAAGTAGTAGCATGGTGCACAATACAAGAAAGGCGCTGAAAAGTGAGCCGCAAATGTCTGAAGTGAGTCATTATGGGAAATAACTCTCTACTATAGAACTTTAATCTGTTGCTTATTCTCATCGAGTTCTTCAGAGATACTGGGCAGCAGAATGTGCCTTAATTGACTAAGGTGTTACCTAGACTTTATTATCGTAATTCACTGCATGAATAGCTTTCATCCTCATGAAGCAATATTTACTAAGAAACCACTGTGCTCAAGAAGCTAAAGAAATTGTCATAGGCAGGAAAACAGTTGATGATGAAATTATAATTTTCATTTAACTTTGTGTTAAGTAAGACCTCAGAACTCTTGTCATACAAATGAAAACCATGATTTTTTTTTTCTTAAGATTCTTCATTAATCTTTCTGCAAGGTGGTTTTGCCACATGTTCATCTAGCTCCATTAACCTAAGAGTGCTTTCCATATATTCAAAACAAGCAGGAAGATTAAATGAGGCAAAAACTTAGGACACTATTGGCTTTAGTGAAACTATTGCAAAACAATAAAACATTATATAATTTTAAAAATAATTCAGCTAGAAGTCTAAGATAATGATGTGATCCCATGTCTAGGCCTCAGAAGAAAAGATGTATATGCTAGGCTCAGATACAGCAACATTGAGAAAGACAGATGTTGTCCCTGGCACCACTATATAAATGTATTTGGGTATAGCTGAGAGAGGTATTGGCAGATCCAGACAGTGTTCATTAAAGAGCTGTGACAAGTGATAACAAAACGCACTTTATCCTTCCAGGAACAATCTGCTAAAGCAGACTTGTCAGTCAGCCTTTGGAATTTCTGCCCATGTGCAGATGTTACTATTCTTTTGGTGCATAATCAGAAATGTCATTAACACCTCCACAGTCTTCTATATTTGGGCAGAGAAGAAACTATTTCCCTCTTATTGGGGAATCTAAGTGTTTTTGCTATGCCATAGTCAAAAATACAATGGAAATTATTTCTGGGATCTCTTTTATGTTGTATAATCTAGTGTGAAAATTTGTGAAGACAGTGAACAGAATTGATGTGATTTCTGAGGAAATATGGGGTGAGGGAAATATCAAGTATACACAGAAAAGAATCAGATTCTGCTTTTCCTGGATATACCCTGGAAATCTCTGTCACCCTCCCGTTCCTATATCTCAAAGCAATTAGTCTGTGAATCTTACTCAAAGTAATTTTGGACCTCTTAGAAACTGCAAGTTTTGTTTAAATGCCTTTTATAGATGACATGAATTTAAAAAAAACACAGGAAAATTAAACTAGATAAAATTTACAGATGCTAAGAACTTCAGTGAAAATAATGGTCTTGTTACAATTGCAAAATAATGCACAAAAAGTTGCAACTGAATGAAATATAAGTTATATAATATGTAGTTAATTTAAATGTTTTTGAAATATTACATTTGAGTAGTTAAGTTTTTGCACAAGGATTTCTTTTTATCTTTTTAAGTCAAAGTATTATTTAAAATGTGAAACCAATACTTCTTGCAAATGCTGATGAATAAAACAAAGGGATACAGTGCTTTCTTCCTACTAGCCAGTCAGACTCTCCAAGGACAGGATACTATATAGACTTCAGTGCTGGTAGAATGTCCCAGTAGTTTAGATTATCTAGATTAAGTAGATGTTCTTTGTGTGTGGTCTTGGTCCTCAGTTCACACCTTTACTCAATACAGACAAAGCTTCCAGTTCTTGACCACTGCCACATCCCTTGGGTTCATTATTCTTTGCTGAGCACACCTTTAGATTTCATCTTCTTTTTCAGAGTCCTTGATTCAAAAACCTAACACACTTGTCTCAGCAGTAGATTTGAATTCCTCCTCGGTTAGCACAGAGACTCTCCCCTATATTCCAGTATGTCCTTCTTTCTCAGCAACTTCAGCAGCGTTTGGATTTGTTCTCAGTTTGTGAGGTTGAACACTTTCTTTGATAGACTTTCACTATCCACATAAAGCGGAGCCCGGCTGTAACCGGCGCCTTTTGACCCATCATGCTTTCCATAGCAGGATTTGTAGTGGCCCTCTTCCTCACTCGGAAAACTAGTTTTGTCACATCGCTTTTCTTTCCCTTGGTGCGGGAACTTCTCCACAGGTGTGTCTGGGGTTTCAAGACACAGGTAGGAACACATGGTGGCGGAGGAAGCTGGGCCATGTGGATGCTCGCCAAGCCCGGAGACATTTTTACAAGTTTGGCAATGTGGACACATTCTATATAATGAAACTTTATAGAGTTGCTATCAGAAAATTCTTTGGTAGAGGCTTTTCTTTTTTTCTTCTTTTTCTAGTAATATACTATGTTACCGGTAATTATTGTATATTGATTTACTAAACATAAATCCTTGAAAAATCGCCAGTTAGCATCAAATTATTTAATATTATTTGAACTTATTCTTCCTTAGGAATCATTATTTCTTAGTATTACACCTACCCAGTTATTTTCCTTTAGTTTCCTAAGGATATAATTCTGGTGGTTGGGGGGAAGGAGGTGGGAAGGAGAACATTTAATTGACTATTTGATGGTTCTGCTTTGGTATGCGGAAAAAAGTAGACTGTAAGTGACACCAGACTTGTGGAATATAAATGTAACCTTGAAACCTTGACAGATTTAGCTGGTTAGAGGCTGCTGGTTTGTGTGTATTAGTGTGTATGTGTGAGTGTTTGCATTGATCATGAAAGAGATGCAGAACTGATTCGTGTCACCTTTAAGTGGCAGAACATGTCTATATATGCATATTCCCTAGTGATATTGGAAACAAAGTCCCAAAAAATTAAGTACCAGATTGTCTAGGTGCGTAGACAGAAGGGGTAAAATTTTACATTTAGCTATGTTAATGCAAATCTTATCACAGCCATGAATACATTATTTTTATTCTTCTGGATATAAAAATACTTTATCAGAAATAGGGTTTTAGCATATTTATTCTGTGGATATAATACACTGCATTTTTTGTACCATTTTTCTGATATTACAAACTATAATCAGTAGCTCATTTTCCTGTAGAATCTGAGAATTCTCTCCAGCTCCAAAATGCTTATACCACCTACAGACTGTGATTACAGTGTAAACCAGAGCAATGCTGAAAGCTGCTGAACCTGGAAGCTCCCTCATCTAGGTTATCAGATAAAACAAGTTTAATGAATTGAGTGGTGAGCTCAGTGAACCACTGGCTATTTCTGTGAAGCGTCTCTACCTCCCATGAAACTGATGAGTTGTTTTATAGTCTTCACCAAATTGAAGAGTCATGGTAGTATTATATAGACAAAGTTCAAATCTACCAGACTTAACCCAAGATTCCTTCAATTATAGATATAGTTTTATAAATATGTATTTTGATGTATGATATAGCACATGTAGGAGCGGGGTCCTAAAATACCATGTATTATGTTTGCTTCCTCTATCTCCTCAAATGCAGGTAACAGGTAAATGTGATGTAAGGCAGGAAATGTAATGTCTAAAAATAGCAGGAGAATTTTTAGACAGCGTTTTCATTAACAGTTCAGTTTATATTTATATTGATGATGACCATGTCAAAAGTATTACTTGTTTCTTTGTTTTCATGAACTGCACACATCATTGTAGATGGGCCTGCTTGGATACATGCTACACAATTGATAAAGGCCAGTGTACTTAATTTATCTGGTGTTGATCATGATGGAGAAAGACTGTAAATCATATTAAAGTGTTAGCACCCAATACATACAGATAATTTATAACATATACCAGGCAAGTGTGTCATATTATTTTATTTAATTCTCTAAATAGCCCCATGAAATATGCACTATTATTGCCTGTTGGGGCATGAGGGAAGTAAGTCTTGTAGAACTTAAATCTTTACTTTTAACTGCATGACTTTTTTTCTTATCATGCTATAACAATGTGGAATTTTCCTCAGTGTGAGAGTACCTTGAATTACAAGATTATGTTTATAATTTTCACTAAAATTAAATTATTCTCTTTTTAACACTAACCACCTATAAAATTGAACCCGAGGATTTTCAGATGTTACCCGTACATCTTTGGTTTCACTGAGTGAATATAATACATGACTAAAAGATGAAAGAGGAGTGCTATGGAGAGATTTTGATAGAGGATGCACAACATTCCTGATTTATTACATCACTGCACTTTAAACATCAGATGACAGTGTCAAAGAGTCAGAGTTAATAAGTCAGTCAGTTTCTTAACATAAGGTGATCTTCTTCTTTTCAGATATAAATTAGTCCAATCATATTAAATATCATGCATTGTGTATAGAGTTGGGTAATGATCTCCATCAAATAATGAGTGTAGAGGGTATACTTCACTCTGAGAGCCTTCTGTTCCAGATGTTTTTACTTATCTTAATTTTCCTAATTGGGTTACAATTAGGCTGTGAGTAAGACGTTAATATGGGAATTGGAGCTTTTCAACAAAAGGGTTTACTTCTTTTATTGTTTTGTGGTTCATAACTTTCAGAGGCCTATTTTTTGCTACATGTTAATTAAAAATATTAAAAGTAGGGCCCTCCCTGGTGGCGCAGCGGGTTAAAGCATAGCACTAAGAAGCTTAAGCCACTTCCGCATGAGTTCTATCCCCACCTGCCCCGCATGAGATCCACATGGTGTGGCAGACCTCTCCTGACACGACCGCTGCTCCCCTCAGCAGTCTACTTTGTTGATCTGCCAGTTCTGCTCCCGACTCTGTCCCTGGTGAATCCTCTCACTTTCCGCATCTCTAGCCTGTACCCCAGTTCTGTACGAATAAATAAATAAATCTTTAATATATATATATTAAAAGTATTGAGATAAGTTTATAGCATACAAAGAATAACCTACTTACAGCAACACATAACTAGCAATTTGCTGCAAGAAAAGCACTCTTTGGGAAAAAATTCAATTTGTTCAGTGTAATATTTATTTAGAAACTTTTATAAAATGTAATATTTGTTTCTGGCATTACCTTTGGCTGACTTCACTTACTGAAATAAATAAAGCTATCTGCTGGACCCAATTTGAAGTGGAATAATAAAAGTGAAGTCTGAGTCTCTGCTGCTCAAACTATGATCCTTGGATCAACAGCACAGTGCCACCTGGGAGCTCGTTGGAAATGGAGTATCTTATGCCCACTTTCAGCCCTGTTGAAATAGAATCTACATTTCAGCAAGATCCTCGGGTTATTTATATGCACATTAAAGTTTGAGAAACCATGTTAGACTCTAATTATAGCAGCAAATCAAAGGCAATTTCAAGTTAAACTTTTTTTTTAATTTGTCTCATCATGCATCTGATAATATATTAAGAAAATATTAAATCTCAGCCAGGTAAAGAAGTCTAATGACAATGAGATACAATTTTTAATAACATCATTACTCTGTATTTTAAAAAGAGGTTTAAAAATTTTTAAAGCATCATGTAATAAAAACACAGAGGCAGAATTGGAAAGTATTATGTTGATTCTTTAGGCTCTTCCCTAAGGAAGCTAATTTTCTTAACCTCTGTGGATAAGTGGTGCTGTAAGTTTGAAGACTGACATAAGGCTCTGGAATCAATGGAAAGTTTTCTTATTCATTTTAGTGATGGTAGATCTCTATCTCTTTTATTATTTATTTATTTATTATTTCTTTATCTCTTTTATTAATTTATTATTTATAACCTCACTCCACTCAGTTAAGTATATTTTACCATTTAAAAATAATTAATCAATGATATACGTTCAAAAATCCTGCCCCACGGGAGCAGATTCCTGAGGGAAGCTATGTACTATTTATGGCTGTGTCATCTGTTGTCAATCTTTGATGCCAAGGTGACTTAGCTGAGATCGTTGTGGTTTCTTGTAAGAAGCAGGACACATATGAAACTTTTAATTCTGTCAGTGGGCACTATGTTAATTTTCTTCACTTATCTCTGTTGTCCTTGGACTTAAAAATATTACCTCAAAATTTCATCTTAAGTTACACTACCTGATTCCTGATGAGAAGGGATTTTATCATTTCTGTAACTGGATGACAGCCAAGACTGGTACTTCTTTGAACAAGTCATTGGACAGACAATTTACCCAGGTTTAATATTTATCTCTGTAGTAATTTACCATGCATTTAATTTTATCCACATTATAATGAATATTCAAAATATCTTATTTTCCTGGCCTATCATTCTTCCCTCATTCATTATCATCATCAAATATTACCTCTCTAAAGAGACCAAGATGCAGGGACTAGTCTCCTTGCTGCTTGTGAAATTGCTATAGTACCTGAGTATATTTCCTGACCTGTGTTTATATTAATGAGCCAAAGAATTGCCTTCTTTTGCATTTTGCTAACCTACTAAATATTAAAACAGTAAGCACTGGTACCATCAGTTCCTGACCATGGTTGTCCTTATTTCTACATAGTCTCTTCATTGGAAAAAAATTAAATATTCCTGATTGGAAGAAAATTAAATATTCCTGATTAACTCATTCCCTTTCTATATGTTCGTGCAGGTAACCACTTCTCCCACTGAATCTCAGCGGCATTCTTTACTATTTACTACCTTACCATCACTTTATTTTTCGCTTTGGCACAAGGATTTTGTGTGTTTTAAGATTCACCAAGAATCTTGGTGTTTTAAGATTCATCATATCATCAGAAAACAGGATACCATTTGTATATCGTGGCTATAACTGAGCCTCTGCCGATTACCTTTGTAGCAAGTTGTATCTCCATCGATTCAAAGCTCTTTTCTAGAGTGCCCTCTTTCTGATGGTCTTCGTACATTTCACTGTGGAAAATTCCTGCATTCTGACCCTGAACTGGTGTTTCTACTCAGATGATCTTTTGGATTCTAAAGAATCACATTTCTGTGTTTGTTTCTTGGTCCTAGTGTCAACCAACAGTCTGGTCTTCATGCTATTTTATTTGTAACAAAAAAATCCTAAGTAACAAAGATATAAAAATGTCTTGATTGTCTCTCTGATGCTGTATTTTGCAAAAAATACAATGAAAAAGTAGTAAAAATATAAGATATATGAAACCGAGGTGGTGATTTGAGAATACATAAATATGTATTTCAATGGAGATTTCAGTTGTTTCACAGTAACAATAGCTGTAAACTACAGTTTGTCCAAATAGCTTTAAAGATTAAAAATGGAGATAAATGCAGAACTCCTATGAAAAACTTTGCCAAACGTTTATTCCTTGTGATGCTATTGCTAACATAGGCAGAGTAGCAGTGTTTAGACTTTGAGCCAGAGTTGCACTGTAGTTAGTTCCCTCTCTGTACTCTTTTTTACTCCTGCAAATATTTGTCCCTATTAACAGATTTAATAGTAGTAACCTTTTCAAAAGTCTCTTTCCTAATAATAACTAATCCCAACTATCCCTCATCCCAACTATCCTATTCCTCTTCTCTACTACTTTCTTTTCTTTATAATAATTAACATCATTTTAATTTATATGTGATTTTTTAAAAATGATTGTGTGCAATTACTAGAAATTCCATGAAGGCTCCATATATCCAATATCTGTAACAGTATCTGATACATAGGAAGCAGTATGTAAATATTCTTGAATGGCTACATGAACAAACAGTCAAGAAATTTAATACCAGATAATATGCCCGCAGCCCCTTAGGATGTCTTGGCATGTTAGAGTTAGGAAAAATATTTGTTGTCAATTCTGTTGGGTCCATGATTTTTATTAGAATTTTTATTATCTTCTGATGCTCTGAGCTTTTTGATGTCTGGATTAAGACAAATAGAACTATGGATGCCTCATAGATAATAGGAACATGTTAAGATTCCTACAACTGGAATAGAATTGTGAATTACCACAATTACGCTAGATTAGTATGGGACTAGGAGTCGGTCCTATTTATAGCAGACACTATTTCATTGTAGATCTTATTAGACATTTTTATTCTTCATAGCCATGCCAATGTGAGTTAGCTGAAAGAAATTGCATATTTTTTCCTCAAGAGAAGAGTAAATAAATTTGATGTTTTTTATCCCAATCAGTTATGGGAACTAATAACAGAAATTGGGAAGTTAGAGTAATGATAAGCATTCATTGCTTATAGAAGGAATAGTAAATTGCACTGCAGATTGTTCAGAGAAAAGAGAAGCATTGTGATATCTACTTTAGAATGTCATGATGCTTATTCCTTTTTCTCTTTGAATATCTTTGAGTCATGAATGTAAGGAACATGTCTTTACTGAATTAAATGAAACTGATGAGAAACCATCTTGTCTCTATATGACATGCTTTCAATTAAGAGTGATATTTTATACCAATTCCAACTTTTGTTAAAATCATCAGATAAGAAACATATCAGGGCCCTCCCTGGTGGCGCAGCAGGTTAAAGCATAGGACTAAGAAGCTTAAGCCACTTCTGCATGAGTTCGATCCCCACCTGCCCTGGAGTTGACCACATGGCCAGGCAGACCTCTCCAGACCGCCCGCTGCTCCCCTCAGAAGTGCACTTCATCAATCTGTCTGTTCTGCTCCCTTCTCTGTCTCCGGTGAATCCTCTCACCCTCTGCATCTCTGGCCTATACCCCAGTTCTGTATGAATAAATACATAAATCTTAAAAAAAATAAAAGAAACATATCAGACCAGACTGTATCCCAGAGCAAATGTAAATAGCTACACCATTCTAGTTCTATGATGTGATGATGAATATGTTTTAAAATTATAAGGGGGTATTTTAATTCAATTGATGAGCAACAGTGGAGAAGTCAAAGACTTTTTGTATTACCAACTACATTTTTTCCCAATCTTATTGTAAATATATATTTTTCTTTTCAGCTTTATTCAAGGAGTTCTACAGACTCTTAGTGACCCAAAAAAAACCTGCCATAGTAAGTACATTTATTTTCCTATGAAGTTGATCAAGGATAAATAAAACATCCAGTTTTTATAAGTAAGGAATGAATGGCTTTATATTAGTACATGGTGTTAATTAGAATAGAGTAATGAAAAATGAAGTGAGAAACAATCAGAAGGGTACTTATTTTCTGTATTACCTTAATTGCAAGGGAAATTAATCATCTATTATTAGCAAATATTATGTTTCTTTGATACTTTGTACTTGCATATTTTTTTCTTTGCTGAAAGAAACAAGGAACCTCCCCTCCTACCACACACAGTAATTATTTACTAAGTACCTATACACATACTATTCCCTCTTATACTATAACTTTTTTTTTAAGATTTATATATTTATGCATGCAGAACTAGGGTACTGGCTAGAGGTACAGGGGAGATGAGAAGATTCACCAGAAATGAGTGGGGGTGCAGAACAGGCAGATAGACGAAGTACACTGCTGAGGGAAGCAGCGGGCAGGTCAGGAGAGGTCTGCCACGCCATGTAGATCACCTCCAGGGTGGAGGATTGAACTTGCACTGAAGCAGCTGCGCCAGTTTGCAGTGCTGCATCCTAACCCGTTGCACGACCAGAGAGGGCCCTTATACTATAACTTTACAGGCAAAGTTGTATGCTGCTATAAACTGATATTCCCAATAATGTTTAAATGTGCTTTTATGGTAACTGATTCTACTGTTAGTAAATGATTACTGGAGTTTTCAAGTAATCCATTTGACAGGAATACACACAGGGAAATAGCCAAAACACAAATATGTGTATTGGGGCATATATAACTTTGGATAAATTAGATTCTTCTCTTCTTCTTCTTCATTTTCTTTGTCTGTCCTCCTTTCCTCCTTCCTCCTCTTCCTTTCTTCTGAAATCACTTTCAGAGAAAATGAAAAAAAGTACAAAGGCCACCACTCTTTAAACATCACTTCAAAGTTCCCTCCACTACCATGTTTAGGTTGTTAATTCTTGTCAAATGTCAAAATCAAACATTTTTAAGAGTCATTGTTTTCCATTGGAAGATTCAGGGCTAGGTATCAGTCAGTGGATTCTAATTCTGACTCTCTTAACAACAAATTTGAGAGAACTGGCTATTGGTTTGATCTTTCTCTCTCTTTTTTTTTTTTTTTAACCTATCAAATGAAGACACTACTAAGTTGTATAGAAGATAAGGTTATCTTACAGTTGCAGTAGATCTACTCTGAGTTTATCTCCAGGAATGCCTAGAAGTCTATTGTTGACATTTAGCCAAGATAAGAAAGAAGTAGCATTAGTTACTGATAAAGTACAATTCAGTTTGACACACCTAAGCAAGTAAGCAAGTGCCCATTGCCAAGTTATCTACATTAAGGACGATTTGATGGCAAATATGTTCAACCAACACAATCTGGCTTTACCTGGAAACTAATAGAGCATTAACAAACCTTGCTATAAATTTTGGTCTGTGCACAACTGAAAACAAAATACCTTACATGTCTTGGAGATCATCTGTAATTGCAAACTAACATGGAACTACACCTGGAAGTGTTGGACTCCCTGTGGTGCCATGCTCATTCTTTTTATAATTACTCTTTTCCTTTATTAAAGTTTTACATCTGTTTGATGTGTGGAAATATGATGAGTGGAGGCTTACAAGTCCTGTCAATTATTTTTAGTCCCTTTGTAACTGATGAACTTGACCTTTTCTAAATATAGTTGAGAAGTCAATTTAGATAATATAAAATTACTTTAATGTTCTTTCTTTTATTGCCTCTGACTAGAGTAAATATTTTTATAAAATGGTACACAGAGAATAATAATAAAGGAATTATTCCTGTTGCCAATGCCTTTAGTGTGTGAACTATTTTGGAGGAATGTCAGAATGTAAAACATGAGGTACTTAACTTCTCAAAGAATGTGGGGAGAAAACACTGAAATGTGATATTTGACATCTCTTGTAATATATGATTACAGTTTCTTTTGACCATAATACATTGCATAAGTTGAAACATTGTTATTTTTCTCTCTTTCTTAACAATCTTCAATTTAGACCTTTTTATTTTTTTTTCTTAAAGATTTATTTATTTGTGCATACAGAACTGGGGTACAGGCCAGAGATGCGGAGGGTGAGAGGATTCACCAGGGACAGAGTGGGGCGCAGAACAGGCAGATCGACCAAGTACACTGCTGAGGGGAGCAGCGGGCAGGTCAGGAGAGGTCTGCCACGCCATGTGGATCTCCTCTAGGGCAGGGGATCGAACTCATGAGGAAGTGGATTTAGCTTCTTAGTGCAGGGCTTTAACCCGCTGTGCCACCAGGGAGGGCCAATTTAGATCTTTTTAAATGAAGTAGCCAGTAGCTGTTTCCAAATCACAGATAACTAATCAGCTCACATCTTAGGCCTACTGAATTTAAGAGCCTGTAGTGCCTGTTTGGTATTGCTTCGCCAAAATTTTAACATTTAGACTTAAGAAGAACTACCACTTCAAGGTAGGTTTTCAAAGATAGCTTATAGTTATTCTATAATCATCAACTGTTATAGCATTCAACTGTTATAGCATTTTAACATTATTTTATTGCCTATTTTCTGTGGTATCTGTAAAAATTGCTGTTAGATAGTCTGACCACTTTTCCACTCATAATTATTCCTGAAAGATACATGCTAGCACCTGAAAGTCTCAATTATTATCATAAGATGAATATTAAAAGATACTTTTTGTTCTTATGAATTATCAGGAATACAAAAGAACATTATAACTTCTGTGCCAATTGTCAAACTTAACTGAAGTAAAAAATACATATGAATATATAATGCATTATACTAGACACACAGACTTACACACACATGTGCATAGACATACATATATACACACATACAATATATACACATACACTTTAGTTTTTTGACACTATTCTCATCATGACCTCTCATAAAAATACATTCTTGGCCCTCCCTGGTGGCACAGTGAGTTAAAGCACAGCACTGAGAAACTAAAGTCACTTCCACATGAGTCCGATTCCCGCCTGCCCCGGAGGTGACCACATGGCGCGGCAGACCTCTCCTGACCCGCCTGCTGCTCCCCTCAGCAGTGCACCTTGTCAGTCTGTTCTGCTCCCTTCTCTGTCTCCGGTGAATCCTCTCACCCTCTGCATCTCTGGCCTATACCCCAGTTCTGTATGAATAAATACATAAATCT
>NW_004567114.1:39731333-39736553 GCF_000260355.1 Condylura cristata | reverse complement strand
TCGATCTGCTTGTTCTGCTCCCCACTCTGTCTCTGGTGAAGCCTCTCGCCACCCCTGAGCCTTTGGCCTGTACCCCAGTTCTGTATGCGCAAATAAATAAATCTTTTAAAAAAAAAATGTGTTCCAGGCCCTCCCTGGTGGCACAATGGGTAAGGATGCAGCACTGCAAGCTAGCCACAGCTGCTTTGGTGTGAGTTCGATCCCTGACCCTAGAGGTGATCCACATGGCTCCGTGGACCTCTCCTGACTCGCCTGCTGCTCCCCTCATCACTTCATCACTTTGCCTGTTTTGTTCCCCACTCTGTCTTTGATGAATCCTCTCACTGCCCCTGCACCTCTGGTTTGTACCCCATTTCTGTATGCATAAATTAATAAATAAATCTTAAAAAGAAAGAAAATTAAGCTTAAAAGTATACATGTATCCCTTTGAAAGGACTTTGTTATACACACCCTGTTTTTTGACCCATATCCTATAATACTTTAGTAATTTCAAGGTTATACACACCTAAGCTTCTTTGATTTCTACAATTGTACTATGTAAAAAAAGTTGAATCTTGTTTTCTTTTTACTGTAAAATTTGTTTTAAAAAATGTCAAAAATCACCTGTGATAACTTTTTCTGATGATAAATACTTTTACTTCTATAAATGAGTATCTCAGTTGTAGTTTGACTAGATTTATTAGCTTAAATAAAACAACAACTTTTTTCATTTTCATTAGATCATGGGTTTTATTAGGATTGTATGTTAAATGCTAATTCATTCAAAGAAAAGGTTGATTTACTATATTCATTGTAGTGTTGACATATAATAAAAATACATGTTTTGCCTTTAAAGTAAATTAAATTTTAATCAGTATATTCCTAAGAACTTGAAGGATGTATTGGAAAGGACCTTGCACACAGTACCCAAGGAATAAACAGTAACAGTATCATTTCCACCTAATTAGAAGAGGAACAGAAAAAGGCAAACTATGTAGTCTTCAAGCCCATAAAGTTCTTTTAAAAAATAATCAAAGCTAGAACAGTTCTTTTTTCAATTCAATTTTAAGTATCCAAACTAAAAGAACTATGTCATAACATCAATATAAGAGATACTCACATCCTGATAAATGAAGAATGCTATAAATTTTAATGGTTTTTTTCAATATATTGTCAGAGTTTAGCTGAGTTTGTGTGGATTTGATGACTTTCAAATCCTTCCAGCTCCATAAGTTGCTGAGTCTATCAAAGTATCAACTTTCACTGTTTGACATGGTTATAGTTGCAAAACATTCTTCCATCATGTACAATAAAAACAGGCTTCAAGAACTAGATGAAACTAGGAATGTTTAATCTCATTCCATTTTACAAAATGGGGCAAAAACAAAGATCTTGCTGTCTGTGATTATTCTTTTCTTTGTATTGTAGTAATTTAATTTTAAAAATAAAAACTCATCAGATAACTTGGCATTGCAATGGTACTGTGTAGCTTTGAGCAATGTACTCTATGTTCTCCTTTCCTTGAGCTTTTCTGATGTAAGTAAATTTGTGGTGTTATAAATGTATTAAGGGGAATGTGTGTTTCACTGCTTAAAAAATGTTAACATTGATAATTCCCTAAAGGAGAGGACAAAAAAAAAGTGCCATTTTTCTTATGAGTGAATTGTCCTCTTTATATAAACAAATGTACCCCAAAGTAAAGTTTTATTTTCATAATAAGCCTATTTAGCTGAAGCAAAACATAATAAAAATAACTATAAATGGCAAATTTCAAATTTAAGTGTGAATATATGTTCAGTCGTTTTAAATATGTATATATGTAGAAAATACAAAGTTGTTTATGCTTGCATGTAAAGAACATTATCCTTGAAATGAACTGATTTACCTTTGAAACATAGACAATTAAATGGTTTAAAACTATCAAGTTCCCATGTTTATGTCTCACATACAGAATTCATGATGAAGATACCAATATTACTGTGTCAGATCTTACATAGAGCCAGCTTTAGAAGAAGGGTGTTTGGGATAGTTTATGCTTCATATATTATTGCTGCATATTTCTTAAAAAGGAAAACACTCTCAATCTATAAAAAATAATCAAGGACTAAATCATTATACCAGTTCTTTGTGGGATTATGTGAAACCATGAGAATTATATTGCTTATAGAAGATACAATGTTGGGCCCTCCATGGTGGCGCAGCAGGTTAAAGCACAGCACTGAGAAGCTAAAGCCACTTCAGCATGAGTGTAATTCCCCACCATGGAGGTGACCCACATGGCGCAGCAGACCCCTCCTGACCCGCCCACTGCTCCACTCAGCAGTGTACTTCATCAGTTGGCCTGTTCTGCTCCCCACTTCTGTCTGTGGTGAATCCTCTTCCCGCCCCTGCACTTGCACCCCAGTTCTGTATGCATAAATAAATAAATCTTTAAAAAAAAATTTAAAATAAGATATAGATACTATGGTGTTATAGTGCTGTTTCTCAAAATATTAATAGATACTGTAGCCCTATCTCTTAATATAATAATAGCACAAAAAGCAAAAACATAATAAAAATAGGAGTGATATAAATTGAACCTATTCTGTGTTAGTTTGTATTGATTATAATTTTAGGTGTATTTATTGAGTCTAACATTAAAGATACAATTACTGTTTTTCTGTACTAACTATGAGAAAATGGAGTTATATACAGCAGTTAGCTAGGGTTACCTACCAAGAATATGGTAGAGTGGGATTTAAAATGAAGTCAACTGCTTCTAGAGACTCCCTTAATTATTCTACTATATTATCTCTTTACAGAAATAGAAATATTTCTAAAGGAATAAGCATGATTTCTATTTTTTCAATTTGTTTGAATTTAATAATTAATTTCTAGTCTTCAGATATTTTATTTCATTGTATTTGTTTCCTTTTGCTACTGTAACAAATCATCACATACCTACTGAGTTAAAACACTTTTATGTTATTCATGAATCTTGGTAAGCTGAATTGTTCTCTGGTATTAAAATAAAACTGGCAGGTCTGCATTTCTTCCTGGAGATTCAAGGAGAGAATTTTTTTTTTTTTTTTTTTGCTTTTTCCAACTTCTAGAATGTGCCCTCAGTGATTGACTTGAGGCTCCATCTTATCTCCAAAGCCAGCAGTGGCCACTATCTTTACATCTTTATCTCTTAAATTCCAGTTCATCTGTCTCTCTTTTCTCCATTTATACACCTTTGTGATTACATTGGGCCTCCAGGCAATTCCAGAATAATCTGTTCATTTTATAGTTAGTTGACTAGAAATCCAAACTAATCTTCAGCCTTAATTTTCCCTGTTGGGTAACATATTTACTGACTTGTTAGCTCAGGATATATACATATTTGGGAGGCTACCACTCTAACCTACCACTCATTATGTATTTATATTGGTTATTTTGTACCTGTGTCTGTTTGTGTATGCAAAATATCATCAAAGTATAGTGGTAAATAAGATTAATTATTCATTTACTTGCATATACCTGAGATACTTCTGTTTATTAATCTAAAATTTAGAACAGGTTACCTGTGTTAACCATTGATGTATTGCTTTTGTTGAATATTGCCATTAAGTCAGTGCTGTAAGTAAGGCTCCCTATAAAGTTGGAGAACTGAAATTTAGTATGCACCATCTTCTTGATATCTGCAGATTGTGGTTCATAGCTAGAGAATTATCCACTCTCCTAGGATGGTATGAACCACACTGGTAATAGCTTAATTTGCATACTTAACCTGCCTTTCTGCTTAAAATAGAAAATCTTCAAGAATAGGATCTCTGTAAACCTTTGTGTGAACTGACTATATTTTGATGACGAGTTTGTTATTATCCTGGCTCAATTATATTTTATTACTTCTATTATTATTATTATCATTTCCTTCAAGAAGAGCAAAGGGAAACTGAAATATTTTGTGTGTGCTGAAATTATTTAAGTAAATATGTATGTGTATTTTGTCTTTAAAATATTAGAATCCAGCATAGAAGAACTCATAATATGGTATATTGTCTCTAATAATCCAGAGGTGGAAAAAACTTCACCTTGGTATTTATGTAGATAGTAATTACAATCATGGTGAATCATTTGCTCTATTTTTAAGTCATGTCTTATAACTCAGAATTAATATAATCCAGTAATTCTCAGCATTAAAATCATAATTATCAAATAAAAATGCTTTATCTACATTGTATACATTTTTTCCTGAGGGTATTTTATTTAGGGTTCAAGTCTTCTTGGATATAATTACCTAGAAAGAAAGAAAGAAAGCCTGAAAAGTACAAGCAGTGTCTACATGCAAACAAACATTGAAGAAATAAGTCGCTGTTAACATCTATGGATGATCGTTATAACAATTATATGGCGTCGATGAAAAAAGGATTGAAAGATATAAAAACGATTTAGGTCTGGGACCATCCATTGAGCAACATAATGCATAAACTTTGTTTTTCAAATATATGTACAAAATACCACCTTCTAAGTAACCTTTCTAGATACACTGTTTTTAATCAGTCTTCCAATAGAATTTTGTTATTTTAGTTTTGCACTTTAAAAGGACAAGTTTATTAGGAAAAGGAGAAAGAAAAAGAAGCACTGCATAGTCACAGGTGAGCAGGAGAGCTGCATCTTTCCAAAGGACTTTAATACCCTAGTTTTACTATATATTTGATTATATAGGCTGGCCCTTTAGAAGACCAAATCTATCTAATCTCTAAGATACCGCCTGTCCAAAAAAAAAAACACAATTTTCATATCCGTGGATATAATGCCATCCCCACTGAAAATATGTAACAAACAGTAGCAGCAGTGGGTGGAGGCACAACAGTTTTAGGCTGTTACTTAAAAAACTTCATTTCTCTGGCAGCAACCTGGGACAGAGAAGGAAATTGATTTGTCTGAAAGAGTACACATTTAATAGGTATTTTGAATGAAATAAATATGAGACATAGTCATTTTGCTTTTATATGCAACTGATATTGATCTGAACATGAGGTATTATAGGAAAGGAAAAAAAAAAAAAAAACATTGTGCCGGGCCCTCCCTGGTGGCGCAGCGGGTTAAAGCACTGCACTGAGAATCTAAAGCCGCTTCCGCATGAGTTCATTCCCGCCTGCCCCGGAGGTGACCACATGGTGTGGCAGACCTCTCCTGACCCACGCGCTGCTCCCCTCAGCAGTGTACTTCCTCGATCTGCCTGTTCTGCTCCCTACTCTGTCTCTGGTGAAGCCT
>NW_004567114.1:39717398-39731153 GCF_000260355.1 Condylura cristata | reverse complement strand
TATTTTTATATAAACAGAATGTAACATTATTTGAAAACTCAAAAACTAAGTATTGCATGTAAGATGATTTCTAATAGAAAACAACCCTTTGAGAGGAGTTCAGGCATAGAGACTTAAAATTCTAGCAAGGCTTGCTTAAAGGTCAACCACTTGTATATTCTCGGTATTTTCCCAGAGTTAGAGCTTGTTCAACAAAGTAAGGAATTCACAGCTGTCAGATGCTGGCATTCAAAGGGTAAGAGACATCTTTATGAAATAGTACGAAATCTCTTCATGTACAATAATATATTAAATATCGCCTAAGAAAGAGTATTAAAGTTTCCTCCCACTTATGAAAAACCTCCTAATGAAAATAAATTAAAAGTATCTCAGTCAGAAAGTCAAACTTCCATTCAAAGATAATGTTTTTTTGTATTTTTGCTCTAAATGAATGAAAAATATTTAGCAGAAGGTTATTATTGTTAAATCAGAATAATAAAGTACTAGATTAAATGCCACTGGGGAGAAAAGAAAAAAAAAATATGTTCCTTGGTCATAGGGACAAATAGTTTCTGCAGGCAACTGCATACATTTCTGGTTGGGAAAACAAGAATACTAATTAAAATTAGCAGGGTTCTCTTATAAATTGGACTCAGTTAAAATAAATCTGACTAAACATGATCAGTTTTTGCTGTCAGCTCTAAATTGCTTTACTATGCATGCTTCACTTTTAATACATTTTAAAAGTATTAGGAATACATTTTTAAAAAGACTATGTATTTATGCATACAGAACTGGGGTATAGACCAGGAATGCTGGGGTGATGAGAGGATTCACCAGAGACAGAAGTAAGAAGCAGAACAGGCGGACTGAGGAAATACACTGCTGAGGGGAGCAGTGAGCCAGTTAGGAGAGGTCTGCCGCGCCATGTGGATCACCTCCGGAGTAGGAATCGAACTCATGCTGAAGTGGGTTTAGCTTTTTAGTGCTGTGCTTTACCCACTGTGCCACCAGGGTGGGCCCTTAGGAATACATTTTAAAGTAATACAATTATTGTGGCTCTCATGAGGAAAACATACATTGACTCTTGAACAATAGAAGGTTAGAATACCAAATCCCCTCTCCCCCACCCCTAGTAAAAAAATATCCTAGGTCATTTACTTACATTTCTGTTTTTATTATTACTAGCCTCATGAAAAGCAAAGAGAAATTTCAAAGGATAAGAAACATGAAGGTGATAATAGGACAGAATCTCTTCCTATACAATAACATGTTAAATTTGCCTAGATACTTATATCTAGATATCACCTATTCACTTGTAACTTACAGTGAGCCCTTCCTATCTGCAGGGTTTGCGCTGACATTGACACTTGAATTTGGTTGATTCCTAAGTTCAGGATCTTACAAATAGAAAAGTACTTTAGTATTTAGAGTTGAAACCTGCATTCAGGGTCAACTGTAGTTATTCAAGAATGTTTTAAATACATCTGTTAATTTTTAATACTTAAAAAGTAACAGAAACAAAAAATTGTTTGTTTACACTAGAACTTAAAAATACCAGCCAGAATATATTTAAAGGCTACTAATGATAGCAAGCAAAATGTCCTCCTTCATAAAGACACAAATTTTGTTATCTGATCAAAAAAATGCTTATATTCATTCTCAATGATCGAGAACAATGGGATTTTTTTATTTCTGTTCATATTAGCATAATAAATATGCTTGTTTTTCAAATTTTTTAAGTTTACTTTGGGGCAGAAAGAATGGGATTATGTAGAAGCTTCTGAAGGTTGATTAATGTATAATACCTTTAAAAAATGGTGGTTATTACCCTGATATACCTTAATTGATTGTTTAGGTTGCCACTAGAATTTTTTTTATAATATAACTGGTTGAGAGTGTAAGTTTTAGAACTATCCCTATGGGCATAGGTACTTGACAATATTCAAAATATGATTACTTACCACCAGTTTATGCAGCATAATCTGAGCATACTAAGAACCATTCAAAATTCTTAAAACTATCAAATTAGGGCCCTCCCTGGTGGCGCAGCGGGTTAAAGCACAGCACTGAGAATCTAAAGCCGCTTCCGCATGAGTTCGATTCCCGCCTGCCCCGGAAGGGACCACATGGCGTGGCAGACCTCTCCTGACCCGCCCGCTGCTCCCCTCAGCAGTGTACTTCGTCGATCTGCCTGTTCTGTTCCCCACTCTGTCTCTGGTGAAGCCTCTCGCTGCTCCTGAACCTCTGGCCTATACCCCAGTTCTGTATGCACAAATAAATAAATCTTAAAAAAAAAAAACTATCAAATTATTAAAACTATATTTTAGATATACTGAATTTATGCTTAACTGTGCTTTCTTGTAAGGAGATTGGAATGGGATGTAGCCATGTGTATTTCTACTGCCCTAATAATCACATTACAGGTAATGTAAGTTATTGAACAGAAGTAGACATTTTATTAATAAATAAATGTTAGGTCTGATCTTAAATCCTGTCTTATGAAATATTAGGTGTTGTATGGTTTGTAAACCACTTATAATATTATTATTTGGTGCTTCTCTATTAGTATAACCTAATGTTACTTAATTTCATGGCATTAGAGACATAATTAATATAAAGTACATATTTTAAAATCTATCCTTTAAGAAATTTGGGTTGCTGGACAAATACCTACTTGAGTAAAATTTTTCATAAGATTTGTTTTGTCTTAATTTCATACTGGATGTGGGGGGGGAGCTTGAAAATAAAATCAGGGCTATCCATTCAATATAAGTAATTGCAAAAACATTTTTTAAAATACTCTTGTTTGGTGAGAAAATAATAATAATGATGAACATTTTATGGGGGTGGAGTGAGTGTGGAATGGGATCAGAAACAGTGGGGGAGGGAAATGCACTGACTATGGTGGTGGCACACGGGTGATTTGGTGATGTGAAGCCCATAGGGATTACAACTGAGATGAAAAAATGCACAAAATGATGTAAAAATAAACTATTATATTATTTAAAAAACAATATATTATTGTTGAACCTAGCTGACATAAACTTTCTTCTTATTCTAATCATCCTACAAGTTTTCCCGTAAGTTTCAATATGCTAGTCATTAAAGAGTTAATGTATGCTCTAATATGAATTTTAGTTTTTGAAATTCTGTTTATCTTTGGAGTAACTTATAGTAATTTATATTTGTGGGCTCTTTTTTTTTAAGATTTATTTATTTATGCATACAGAACTGGGGTACAGGCCAGAGGTGCAGGAATGGTGAGAGGATTCATCAGAGACCAAGTGGGGAGCAGAACAGGCAGATTGACAAAGTGCACTGCTGAGAGGAACAGCAGGCAGGTCAGGAGAGGTCTGCTGTGCTATGTGGGTCAGCTCCCTGCCAGGAGATCAAACTCTTGCTGAAATGGCTACTTCCAGCTGCACAGCACTGTGCTTTAACCATTGCATCTCCAGGGAAGGTCCCTGTGTTAATTTAGATTAGTACTCACTTTTTCTTTTGCCTTTTCTAAAATGTTGCTATCATCTTCTCTGGAATAATTGCAAATATATTCAAAGCCAGGGATGACATACTATTTCTACTTTATTCCCCAAAATAAAATTTCCATTGGAAGGAATTGCAAATATACAAGCAGTGAACTAAATATTTTATAGGTCATAACTGTAGCACTATAGAATAGAAAATATAATTTGAAAATAAAGCTCTATTATAAGAATAAAACAGAATAGGAAGAAATTTTTTAAATAATTTACTTCTAATTTTAATCTTCACAGTGCATCATTCTAGAGAATTAGTGCAGTTTTAGTGATTTTGAAGGAAAATTACTATGAATAAAAATCATTCATAAAAAAGTTACAACTCCCCCGAAATTTTATTGATGAGGTCATTTACACAAATATATGCATAAGTATCAGATATATGTAAAATTTCTAAGTATAAAGTATTACTGGTAATAGTTTAATCTTTATATGACTGAGTATATGAATATTCAATTATATAGTAAGATACTAAAGCATAAACTAATACTCAGTATATATTTTATACATTACAGTGTTTAAGGTATAATTTAAAAATTCTTCACTGGAGGTCCTCTTTGGTGGCGCAGCAGGTTAAAGCACAGAACTAAGAAGCTTAAGCCACTTCCGCATGAGTTCAATCCCCATCTGTCCCGGAGATGACCCACATGGCGTGGCAGACCTCTCCTGACCCGCCCACTGCTCCCCTCAACAGTGTACTTCATCCATCTGCCTGCTCTGCTCCCCACTCTGTCTCTGGTGAATTCTCTCACCCTCCGCATCTCTGGCCTGTACCCCAGTTCTGTATGAATAAATAAATACATCTTAAAAAAATTTTTTTAAAAATCTTCACTGGAAAAGAAATTTATGGTGTAATGTGTACATATGTGTGTTTGTAAGTGTGTATGTGTCCACATTTTGTATACAGTTTTTAAATTTCAATTTGTGTTAACTTCCTAGAACTTCATGCAATAACACCATATGATTATATGTAAAATATTAAGGTTTTTAATTTAAAAAACTTTTTCAAGGATTTAAAAATTGTGTACAGGTTTGTTTTGACTACAAGAATACCTTGTCTTCCTAAACTGGGGTGCCCTTTCTATCTTGAATAAGCCAATGTTAATATTTAATTAGCCAGTACTTTAGTAAATGCACCCTTGTCCTTGAAAAGATAAATCACTGACTTAGCAGAGAAAAAACAAAGAATATACAAACTACACCTTCTGTTAAGAGAAATGCTGGAGTGAGCAGCTGGTGACATAACCTCCTTCTCAGCTGACTCTTGGAAGGCTCTGGTAGGAGAGTTTTAGCAACAACAAAAAAAGAATTAACTAAATCATTATATATATTGAATAAAGCAAAGAGAGGCAAAATACAAAGTATGATAAATTAATGTGGGGCCCTCCCTGGTGGTGCAGTAGGTTAAAACACAGCATTGCAAATGAGCCACAGCTACTTCCGTGCAGAGTTGTATCCCCCGCCCCGAAGGTGACCCACATGGTGCAGCAGACTTTTCTTGTCTTACCTGCTGCTTCCCTCAACAGTGTACTTCATTCATCTGCCTGTTCTCCTCCCTACCTCAACTCTGTCTCTGGTGAATCCTCTCACTGCCTCTGTATCTCTGGCCTGTATCCTGGTTCTATATGGATAAATCAGTCTCTAAAAAATAAAACTAATGTAATTATTGAAAAAGGTTAATAAAACTTAATATGATATCATTTTAAAACTTGCTCAAATTATTACATTTTTTTCTGTAAAATTTTGCCCAAATTGTGGGAAAATTATTCCATATTGTAAAAAAAAACACTAGACAATATTAGTGAGTTTTTCTCCTTGTAGTTCCATATTAGAACCAAATTTTAATAAAGATGACTCACTTTCTTTGATAGACAGGGAGTTCTTTCTTTAGTATACTGAATTCTGATGAAATCTGTGCTACCTCACAACTTTGTCGTTTCCAAAAGATAGCACAATGTTCTAGAATGGAGTGAGAGCATTGGAAGAGAGAGAGGTGACTAGAAAAAGCAAGTGTTTTATTCTAAAAAAACAAAACAAATTTACATTATGAGAACATATATCTTGGACTCAGAAAGTAAGCTCAGTCTAAAATTTAGGTGGAGACACTCTAATGATATGTTAGTCATGAATAGTGAACATACTAAGGATGCTATATTCATAATTCAAAATGGGTTATGAAGTACAACAAAGATAATTACATTGAAATACATTGTTCCAACCTTAAATAAATCCCATAAGGATATTCAATAAACTAAAACCAAAAGCAAAATAGAGAACCAGAAGACAAATACTATATGTACAGCCTAAAGTAGTAGTCAGACTGAGCAGAGAATAGAATGGTGGCTCAGGGTTTGAAGAAAGGGGGAGGGGGAGGAGATAATAGTCAGAGTATACAGTTGTAGTTATGCAGCATAAGTTCTGAAAGTCTAGTGTACAGCATAATATCTATAGTTAAAAATGTTTATTTTGTAATTAAATTTTCTTGAAGCAGTAGATCTTATGTTAAACTTTCTCACTACAAAAGTAATAATATCTATACTTAAAATGAATGGACCAGAGAAAACTTTGAAAGGTAATAGACTTTTTTTAAAGTTTTATTTATTTATGCATATAGAACTGGGGTATAGACCAGAGGTGCAGGGGCAGTGAGACAATTCACCAGAGATAGAGAGAGGAGAAGAACAGGCAGATCGACTAATTACACTGCTGAGGGGAGCAGCAGGCAAGACAGGAGAGGTCTGCTGCGCCATGTGGATCACCTCCAGGGCCAGGGATTGAACTCACACAGAATCATCTGTGGCTAGCTTGCAGTGCTGCATCCTAACCCATTGCACCACAAGGGAGGGCCTGGTAATAGACATTTTTATGACCTGGTCGGTGGTGGTGGTTTCACAGGTATATACTTATCCCCTAACTCCTATCTGATGCATATATTAGCTATACACAACTTTTTTTCTTTTTTAAGATTTACTTATACATTTAGAACCAGGGTAGAGGCCAGAGGGAAGGAGGCAGTGAGAGGATTCACTAAGAGACAGAGTGGGAAGCAGAACAGGCAGATCGATGAAGTACGCTGCTGAGGGGAGCAGCAGGAAGGTCAGGAGAGGTCTGCCGCGCCATGTGGGTCACCTCCAGGGCGGGGATCGAATTCGCATTGAAGCAGGTGCCGCTAGCTTGCGTGCTGTGTCCTAACCCATTGCGCCACCAGTAAGAGCCTATATACGACTTTTGAATATCAATTATACTTCAATGAAATGTTTATTTTTTTTTTCATTTTAATAAGACAGGTTATTAGGAAAGGGAGAATGAAAAAGACCCACATAGTCATAGGTGGGCAGGAGAGCTGCCTCTCTAAAGTGGTGTTAATAATATCTTGAAACAGTCAAGATAGTGACATTTATTTTTTAGTTTATATATTCAAAATATATGTAAAATTGAGCAGAAGTACATAGATCTCCCGCATAAATTCCTGTTTCCAGATACCTTAGCCTTTCCCACCAACAGCATCCTTCAGGAGGGTGATGTATTTGTTACAATCTATGTAACTACGTAGATTGCACCCCTAGCCCATAATTTAAGCTAGGGTACATGTTTGCCATTATACTATGCTTTGACAAACATGTGATGACATGTATCCACCATTACAGTATCATACATAATAATTTCACTGCCTTAAAAATTTTCTGTTCTCTGATTGTTCATCTCTCATTTCCCCAACTCATGAGAACCATTGATTTTATCACTTCTTCCATAGGTTTACTTGTTTGAGCATTAGCTTTTTTATTTACTAAAATGCCTTTATTTTTCTTGTGCACCTTTTTGTGTTGTGATTTTTTTTATTTTAAAAGTTGAATAATATTTCATGGTCTGGATTTCCCATGGATTATTTATTTTCCTATGAAAGAAAACACCTGCTTGGTTCCTTCCAAGTTTTGATAATTACAGTTAAACCTCTAAATATCTTGAGCAGGTTTCTAAATGAACATAGAACCATTTGGATAAAATTTTATTTGGTTATATAGCAAGATGCATGCTTGTTGAATAAAATAATAAGAGTTTAAGAACTAACAAAATTCTGAAATTACTGCTGTTTTGCATTCCCACTAGCAATGAATGAGAGTCCTCAGTGCTTCATATCAACACCAGCGTTCAGTATTGCCAATATTGGGGGTTTTTGTTTTGTTGTATCTCGTAATTTCTGATTCCAAATGACATGATCTTGACCATCTTTACTTTACATGTGTTGCTTGCCATGTATATCTTTTGTAGTGACATGCCCAGATCTTTTGCCCAATTTTTAATAGTCATTCACTTTATCTTTGAGATTTTGGAAGCTTTTGTATGTTTTGAACAACAATTCTCTATCATATGTGTTGAACATATTTCATTCCATAATTACTCGCTTAACCAAGTGTTTCACAAAGCAGAAATTTTTATATTAATTAGTTCATAACAAATGGTTAATGTTTAATGTGCCCAACTTACAAAATCATTTCCTATATTAAAGCAGTATTTTTCTATTATTGCTTAGAGCATTCATCACTAGCTCCGCAGTTTATTTGGAATTGATTTTTATTTATAGAAGGATTTATGATTAACATTGCTTCAACTGATTCATTTTTTGAAATAAAAAAACTCTCTCAGAACCCCTGTGCGCTAATGCCTAAATCTAGTTCTCCATGTGAAGATTTTTTTCTGTATTCTGTTCTCTTTCAGTGATCACTTTATTTATCCTTACATCTTAATATATACCTTAATTGCTGCATATTTTAAAAATTATACTGTATTTTTATTGAGGTGATTTTGGGTTACTATACCTAATATGAGTTAAACCTTCAGGATCACATTTTCAGGTGTATATTGCCATACCATACCCACCACTGAGGTACCATAAATATTCCTCCATATTGTTAAATATTTTTAAATTAACTTTTGCTGCTACATATATACGCCGAATTTGTTTTTACCTATTTTGTAAATGTCATGGCTATGTAGGCCCTTCTATTTCCATATCAATTCTCAAAACAGCTCTCTTTCCAAAAAATAATATTGCATGTTTACATTGAAATTTTATTGAATCTATAGAATGTCCCAGCTGCTCACATTATTAAATCTTCAAATCCATGAATGTGAGATATCCATTTATTTATTTGGCTTTCTTCTTTGTTTTTCTTGTTAGTTCTTTATAGTTTTTTTTTTTAATCAAGATTCTTCATATCTTTCATATGAAGGATTCTCATTTTTGATAAATATTTAGGGTTTTTGCATCAATGTTACAAATGCAATTTTCTTATAATTTATTTTTCTTGTAGAATCCTACATTGTAGAGTTTTATGCAATATATTTGGACATGTTTTCTGCGGGATATTTTACAAGAGGGCATTAGTCTAAATTTTGAAAAATAATTATTTTTCTTTCTGGGGAGTTTTTTTTTTTAATTGACTACACTATGAATAGATTTCTGTGTTCTCAGATCAGATTTAGTAAGATGTTATTCTAGAAAATGTTTCATCTTTTTCTAAAATTTCAAATTCATTATCATAAAGTGGGATATATTTTTATGCTTTTTATTGCCAGTACTTCTGTTCTTATTCAACTATTTAATTTTTATTCTTGTCAAACCTATCAAAATTTAGCTTGTCCAAATTATTGATTTTCCCTTTGTAAGTTTGTTTTGGCATAAGGCTTTTTTCTTTTTTTGTATTTGTTTAAAAGCAAAGTCATGAAACTGATTTAGCTACAAAAAAGCATATAACCCTTCTTTAGAAAACACTATATATTTTTCCTCCAATTAGGTTAAAAGCAGCCCTATGCTTTACATACATCTCTTTACTCACTTTATATACCCATTTTATTTTCTTTGTTAGCAGTTCTTCTTATCTCTTTGTTATAAGTATTTCTCTGTATTATAGTCACCATACATATACTGTACTTTGGTTAACATCATTAATGAATAGTTTAGTATTAATGAATTTGGATGATATAGAATAAACCCTATTTTAAATACTTTAAAAAGCAAGTCAATAATTTCCCATTGAAATCATTAATTGTCACTGTGCTATTAAATCACTTACAAGGCATTTTGATTACATTTTATATACTTGCTTATTTAAATGTCTTCTAATTACAAAATGACAACAGGAAAGTTGCTCCAATTAGATTTTTTCCCTCTCTAGTGTCCTGATTGATTAAATTCCCTTACCTCCCAAGTGCTATAATTAATATTAGCCTATTTTTAATTCTACAGATTAGAATTTGAACATTTTATTTTCTCATATTTTGTGATTAATACACATACATATGTGTGTGCATGATGTTTCATTAAAACTTACTACTAATGCAAACTTGATTCTGTATTAACTTTGTGCTTACTTGGTAAAGTTACAGCTACCAAGAATATTTAGAAAGTACATGAAACTGTACACATTTCCATCAAACTTACAGAGAGTGGAGAATGTGAGAGGAAATCTAGAAGTGTCTAGCTCCTTAAGCAAATAGAGCATATGGGGTAAATTTTCATTTTGCAGAGAATAAAAGAAGAGAGTAAGACACATTACATCAATTGAGGAATATATGAGAAGCCATCTGGCTTGATGGCATAAATAGTTGGTAAATTCCATATGTACTTTTCAGTATTGGCAGAAATACAAGAGATGTAGATGAATGCTTTACCCACTTAAACATCTGCCAGTATTCTCATTCAGTTAAAAGTAAAGGTACCTACCTGATATTAGATTAATCATGTTGACCAGTGGATCTTATATACACAAGAAAATGTCAAAGGAATCTGACAAACTGGATCATACCATGGCCAAGGTAACTATTTGGCCAAATGTGATGGTATAGGTCCCTAAGAGTGAGAGAATATTACACTGGAAACATCAAACTTAGCAAAAAAAAAAAAAAAAAAGTCCACATTATAGACAACTGTTTTTCATAATTCAGAGAAACAAAGTGCTAGCTAAATGGGGAAATGGAATTAAAGAATCTGGAATTTAACAAATAGTACCATACTGACTTTCCATCACATCAATATGAACATATTGATACACATACCCATTTTCTTCTCTTTGTTAGCAGATCTTTATATCTATCTGTTAGATATATTTCTGCAAATTATAGTCACCATATATATGCTGTCCTTTGATTAACATTATTAATGAAATACTTTAACATTCATGAATCTGGGTGGTATAGAATAAAATATTTTAAATATTTCAAAAAATTTAATAATTTCCCATTGAACTACTGTACTTAAATATTTATTTAACATGTTATTTATTTCCCTCCAGGTTTTAGGCACCATGTTTTTTAAGAGGAAAGTTAAAAATATGGAAATGCTTTGAGAAGCCAGTATGTTTTAAAGAAAATTCTTCACAGTCAGTTCATTTAATGTAATATGTATAAGTAATAGAATAAAAGTTATGCTAAAATAATATACTGAAAAATCAGAAAAATGTTAAGAAAAGCTTAAGTGCTACCTCTTTTTTTTTTTTTTAAGATTTATTTATCTATGCATACAGAACTAAGGTATAGACCAGAGATGCAGGGACAGTGAGAGGATTCACCAGAGACAGAATGGGGAACAGAACAAGCAAACTGACAAAGTACATTGCTGAGGGGATCAGTGGGCGAGACAGGAGAGGTCTGTCACACCATGTGGGTTACCTCTGGGGTGGGTATTGAACTCATGCTGTAGTAGCTTAAACTTCTTAGTGCTGTGCTTTAACCCGCTGTGCCACCAGGGAGGGCTACCTCTTAATGCTCAAACCCAAATAAAATAAAAAAAAGAAAGAGCACTGTTTGATTTTATTCACCTAATAAAAACAATCTAGGGAAGAGGGAAGAGTTTGGTAAGTTGTGGTTGTGGTTTTATAATGGCAATTACCCAATTTGATGAACTTACCAATGTACAAGTAAATTTTTTTCATTAAGAATTAAAGAAACCATAATTCTATATAACCAGAATTTATAACCAATATATTGCCAATATTTTTTTAGCAAACAATAAAATGGTTGTTAATTTTATTGTCATTGACTATAATAATTTTATTTCTTATGGGCAAACTGAATTATTGCATAGTTATTATTGTTATTGATTTTATATAGGCTTGCTTATAGGCATGTGAACTGATCAGTATACATGGATAATAACATATTTAATTATTCATTCAACAAGTATTATTGAGCTCTTGCTATTTCCAGACACTGTCACAAAATTTGTGAAATGTCAATGAATAATCCAAAGTCAATGGCTTGTAGATCTATTTTAAAAATAGCATCATCAGATTCTCTGACAGTTTGAATATAGGTTGTAAGAGGTAAAGGAGTCAGGAATAATTCCAACATGTTTTTCCTGAAAAAAAGAAAATTACCCTTTGCATTCATAATAACAAATTTAAGGGGAAAATGATTTGAATGGAAAAGAGATGCTACAAAATAGCATTTTTGAGAATCCTACAGAAGAAATCATCCTCCATAGTACACAAATTAAAACTTTGGAACAACTTCAGAAGACTTTCTTAGGAATGCATTAAGTAAATATAAATTAAAAATCAAAATGAAGAATAAAATTGTAATTGAAATCTGAAAGAAGTAACAGTAAATCATAGTTTGATAGAGGAGTAACTGAACAATGCCAACTAAAAACTGGAAAAGAGAAAGTAAAATAACTACTCCAGTCAATGAAAGGAAGGACTTACAGTGTCCTTCTGTTTATACAAGTGCCCCTATGTATTACTAATGTCAGATTTAAAGGAAGGGTGTTTATTCTAAATGATATTACTACCAGTTTCTAGTTTTAGTGAGATTGAGTTAGGAATTTAACCATTAAGCTTTTAACTTACTATGAACAATGTGTGTTTGAAATCTGAAGTTTTTGAGTCAGGTTTAGAGCTCTGTGGAATTGGCATTAACATCAATCTGGAATTGGCATTGATATTTGCATTAACATCAGGAAGCAGCTGCCCAGGATCAAGAAACAGAATATTTGTCAGAAACAGGTGAAAAATTTATAGTCAGTGTAAAGAAGAGCATCAACATTAGAGAAGATCCTTATAAACACACTATCTCAGCAAACTATGACCACATGACTGTCTTTAAATAATTGTCGGTAATTAACGCTGCACCTATATGCTAGTTAGAAAAATTCTACTTGCTTCTGTTTTCTCAGTGTACTTAAATTCAGAATATGTGTTCTTAAATGCATAATTAATGCAATTCTTTGTTTCTAGCCAATATTTTTATTTACATATAATCATATTTAATAACAAATAATACTATTTTAAAAAAGGAGTCTTAGATCAGTATAGTGATATAACATTATGGTTCCCGTCCTGTTGTATTTATTTAGAGAATAAAATAATGAAGCTTTACAGAATTGTTTCCAAGAGAATTCCTGTTATGATTACTGTAGTAAATAGACCTACAAGTACAACAGGATATAAAGTCTATTTTCTTACAGTGTTTTTGAAAATCATACCACATCATCTTATTATTGTGTTTACGTGTGAAATATTTATAGTGCTATGTGCTTGGGAACATTGGATATTATGTACTTTAAAAATAAGCATGATTCACAAGCAATGTAAGAGTTGTTGATCAATCATCTAAAATATATTTTCCATATTCACTACATGCAATTTTGTACTTTCATTTTTGTAGATGATCATGGTTAGTTAGGAATAAACAGATTTTTCCTTCTTAAATGACTGTTGTTAATATATTTGAAGGTATATTTGTTTTTTTTTAATATTTATGCATACAGAACTGGAGTACAGGTTAGAGATGCACGGGTGGTGAGAGGATTCGCCAGAGACAGAGTGAGAAGCAGAATAGTCAGAGTGATGAAATACACTTCTGAGAGAAGCAATGGGAGTGACAGGCGAAGTGTGCTGTGCCATGTTGGGTTGCCTCCCTGGCCAGGGATTGAACTGGTGCTAAAGCAGCTGCAACTCGCTTCATAGTGCTGCCTTTCAATCTATTGCACTACCAGAGAGAGCACCTGAAGGTATATTTACTAATGCAGCATTTTCTTCTTCAGCATAGACTTTTGGTCAACCTGAAGTTACTATTTAAATTTTAAGTTATGGCCCTCCCTGGTGGCGCAGCGGGTTAAAGCACAGCACTGAGAAGCCAACGCCACTTCTGCATAAGTTCGATTCCTGCCTGCCCTGGAGGTGACCACATGGCGTGGCAGACCTCTCCTGACCCGCCCCCGCTGCTCCCCTCAGCAGTG
>NW_004567114.1:39689312-39716533 GCF_000260355.1 Condylura cristata | reverse complement strand
GGAGAGGTCTGCCACGCCATGTGGTCACCTCCGGGACAGGCGGGAATAGAACTCATGCGGAAGTGGCTTTACCTTCTCAGTGCTGTGCTTTAACCCGCTGCACCACTAGGGAGGGCCTACAATGATTTTTTTTAAGTATCACCATTACTTCTGTTTATTTCTCTGATAGGAGTTAGCTTCATTAATTTATAAATATTGATAAATAAAATTATTAGGAATTTTAAAGACACATGCCAAACACATTTGAGAGTTGAATGTAAATTATGTAAAAGATACTATATGAGATTGAGTTAAGAGTTTTTATACTTACTTTTTTCATGTGATTCACCACAGTAATGATCCTACCTGACTAATGAGAGGGAAGGAGCACCCATTATAATGTTTTAGAACATAAGTGTATGATAGAGTCCTTTTACCTAATGGGCTTCCTGATATGTTAGATACAGAGTAGTCTATGATGGAGAATTATAGGTACTATTTTATGATGGTATGGTATGGTAATATACATCTGAAGAGGTGTGAACCTGTGTCCCTAGATCATATACAGTGCTACACACCAACATTACCTCAATAAAAAATAACAGAAAAATAAAATGAAATCATAAAAAGCTTTTAATTATATATACATGTCTGTGTATATATGTATGTGTATATATTTATGTGGCAAACATACATAGAAAAGATTCTCAACCTCATATGTCATCAGGAGTTTAAATTTAAAATAATGATATACCACTAAATATTAAACTGGCTAAAATAACAAAATACCAAGAACTTAAAATGTATTTAAGGAATAGATGACTAAAATATTTATCTAATTTGGTGAAAGCAAAGCATATACCTATCAACTCAATTTATTTAAGATTTTATTTATGCATACAGAATTGGGGTACAGGCAATTTGTGTTTGGATATTGGTGTATAGTGCAAGGGCTGTGAGAGAATTCACCAGAGACAGAGTGGGGAGCAGAATAGGCAGATTGATAAAGTACACTCCTGAGGGGAGCAGCAGGCAGTCAGGAGTCAGATCCAGGTCTGGATCATCTCTGGGGACCAGAGATTGAATTTGCACTGAAGCAGCCATGGCCAGCTTTGCAGTGACCTGCTCTCCAACCCACTGTGCCACTAGGGAAGGCCCTCAATTCAATTTAAACAGACAGAAAACAGAACACTAACTCTTATGGTTGCATAATTTTGATCAAACTTAAGAAACTGAAAGAATATCATTTAAAGCAAGTAGAAATAAAGTATACACTACACATGAGAAACAATTCTAAATGCAGCATAGTTCTCATTAGAAACCATGGAGACCATAAGAAAGTGGCAATTTTTTAAGTGCTATAAGAACAGCCTGCTAATTTCTATATCCAGTGAAAATACCCTTTAGAAATGAGCGAACTAAAGTCATTCCCAGATGACAGAAAGCTAGGACTTGTTAGTGGATTTACCCTAAAGAACATCCAAACGAAGTTCTTTATAGGGCCCTCCCTGGTGGCACAGAGGGTTAAAGCACAACACTAAGAAGCCAAAGCCATTTCCACATGAGTTCCATACCGACCTGCCTCCCCGGGAGGAGATCCACATGGCGCGGCAGACCCCTCCTGACCCGCCCACTGACCCCCTCAGCAGTGTACCTCGTAGATCTGCCTGGTCTGCTCCCCACTATGTCTCTGGTGGGTCCTCAAACCCTCCACATCTCTGGCCTGTACCCCAGTTCCGCATGAATAAATAAATACATCTTTAAAAAATTTTTTTTAAAAAAGAAGTTCTTTGGCCCTCCCCGGTGGCGCAGCGGGTTAAAGCACAGCACTGAGAAGCTAAAGCCACTTCCGCATGAGTTCGATTCCCGCCTGCCCCGGAGGTGACCACATGGCGCGGCAGACCTCTCCTGACCCGCCCGCTGCTCCCCTCAGCAGTGTACTTCGTCGATCTGCCTGTTCTGTTCCCCCCTCTGTCTCTGGTGAAGCCTCTCACCGCCCCTGAGCCTCTGGCCTGTACCCCAGTTCTGTATGCAAATAATTAATAAATCTTAAAAAAAAAAAAAAAGTTCTTTATACAACAAACTTTCTTACCAGTTATGACTTAAGAGAATTAGACGATGAGAGAATTAAGGTACATCTAGTGCTTAGCGATTTGTGTGTTTTGTTCTGTGATTAACAATTCAATAAGACAATAACATAAACACCACATTTCAAGACTTCCATGCATTAATTTTGTAGTCTCTTTGTATAAAGCAAAGATTGACTTTATGAATTGATAACCAAGAGAAAAGGGGAAAGACTATGAATAAATGATTCATAGAAATGTAAATTCAAATTTTATTCAATATATGAACTTAATATTGTAAGTACCCAGGGAAATGTAAATCAAGTGACAATTAGTATTAATTTATATCCATTCAATTAAAAATTTTGAAGGAATGATTCCAATTGTTGGTGCATTGATAATAAGGACATGTACTTTTATATTACTGGTGGATATGTTAGAGGCTTATATTAAGTATACTTTATATTTTAATAAATGTACTTTATACTTACATTGCAGTTTTTGGAAAGGACTATATAAATTTCATTAAAATACCCATGTCCTTTGATAAAAAAATCCACCCCTGAGTTTTAATTGGCATAAAAATATCCACACAAACAAAGGTTTGTTGACACATTGTTCACAATAAGTAGAGGGTTAAGTAAATCATTATGCACCAATATCCAAACACAGAACACTATACAACACTAAAAATACCTGATATTGTCATGCAACTGACTTAGATTTTTATGACGCACCAAAGGATGACAAAGCAAAATGCAAACAAGTGTGTATCTAACAGAGATATGTTTTTAAATGGAAATATATATATATATATATATATATATATATATACACACACACGTATATGAACATATATAGTTATGATAGATAGGTATGTGTGTGAAGGTATTTGCATATAAATATGGCCCCTGAGTTCAGCATGCAAGGAAACACATCCAAGTGTTTATTTTGGGTACTTGTGGTTGTGACAGGCAGCATGAGACAGAGATCACAGGATGTGTGTGAAATAAAATTACTGTTATGATAAATGCTTAAGTTATAGAAATAAGCAATGCTTTTAATTTAGTAAGAAGAAACTTGAAACAACAAGGAGCGATTTAAGCACAAATTATTAAAAAAAAAATTATCAAATGTAGAACACACTGTAAAAGTTCCAAACCTGTCCTCATATTATATATTAGGTTGTATAATACCTCTAACCACATTAGTTTAAAAGTTATTGATGGTTACCTACATATGAACTTTTAAAAATTAAATTTCAGAATATGTTTTATATTTTACAAAGTTGCCTGCCTATCAAATACATTGAGCACATGGAATTTTCACTCAAAATAATGAAATGGGAAAAAAAATTACAAAGAAGCTTGCTTTTCTTTTATGGTTAGCAACTTTATGCTTTTAAGCACATGCATTTTGGAGTGTTGTAAATATAGAGGAAAACAGTGTGAACTTCTCCCATGTAATCGTGTAATAACTTCTGAAAATGTCAAACTTACAAACCTTGCCATGTTCACGTGTAGTTTAAATTGCTTCACAATGGCTTTAGATTCTTGATAGGTCAAATCAACAAATCAGCCAACAGTAAAAATTATATGGAAAAATGCATGTAACCAAATGTGACTCTATATCAAAGCTCATTTAAATGTGTTGAGTGGGTTTGGACTGCTCAGTTCTTAGTTGATTGAATTACAACATCTGAAGTGATTTTTCTGCCAAAATACATTGATCTGAAATTGAATGAAATCTGAGACATGCCCTCTGAAGATTTCCAAAAATTAAATAAAGTAAAAGTCACCTCAAAATGAAAATTTGTACTTTTTGGTACTATAAAATAAAGATAGCATAACATAAACTTTTATTATTATAGAGGAAATTTGACAGGCCTCCATTACCATTATTACCCTTCTCATTGAGTAACAACTAAATCTAGTTTGGAATAAGTGCAAATGTTTATAGAACATGTTATCAGCTGGAAGCAAAACATTTTTCATAGGGTTTAAGATTTACAAATTTTCCTGATTTACAAATTTAAAAATTCCTCTAAATAAAAATTCCTATACTAGTGGTTATAATAATACTCATATTAGTTTGTGTTTACTCTAGAACTTAAAAAAAAAACAGAATGTAAATTAAATGGGATGTAGAATGCATGTAAAGCACTCTCAGTAAAAGACACTTGTAATCTTTTAGTGTATAGTGCAAAAATCACAAGAATAATCTTTAGTCTAAGTGTAAAATTACAGCTAATAGAACAACAAATGAACATCAACTACTTTAACAATATAAATAGATCTTATGTTTTTAATTTTTTGATAACTTGCACCCCAAATTTAATTGAATAAACTATAAATTGCAAGCTTACTTGTAAATCAGAATGGACAGTTCTGAAAGTTTATTGTACACACCCCTCAATCTTCTGGATTTAGAAGCTAAATTTCTCATAACTGTTTGCAAAATAAATCAACAAACAGTCTTCAGCATTTTCAACTGATTTCTGAGTGAAAGACTAGAATTATCTATTGACAGTGCTCTGGCCATAGAGCTGGAACTGACAATGAGAATGTCATGTATTTAGAACGAGTCCAAGTTGTATGAGGATCTGAGAAGCTCATGCAACAGACTGGGATTGAATAATTAGGGATAAAAGTGACCAAAATGGTGAAAACAATAAGACACATAAGACAAGACATTATCATATTTGGAGGCCAAGTGGAAGTATGATGTGGGGACAAATGAGAGAGGATTTTTGCCCCTAAACTTTGTCCTAATGGAGGAACTATTTAATGGGTGTATCTTGAATAGTAACTATGAATTTCAATTTCATTCATGGATAGTATACTTAAAGTTTTTATTTGAAACAGTGACATATCAAGACACATTGAAAATGAAAATCAGTTCTATACATGAGTATAATATACACATGACAGGTAGAATGCAAGAACAAAACCAATGAGTGGGTGGGAAAAGCAAATATGGTGGGCTTTTGATGTTTCAATCATAAAATATTTAAAATTCTCTTCATTCATGAAATACGTATTTGCAGAATGCTTATCATATAGATTACATGCTGACCAACACTGTGCAAGACCAATTAAGTGGCAGAAATAAATGATCTCTAAACAAAATGTATTGACACAACATTAAATAAATGCTAGTTATATATCATAAAAATTCAAGTGAGAATTTCATATGGGGAGTATAAAATCCTCCTGTGTTCTTTTCCTGAATTACCATATTGGCAGACTATTTTTTCACAGAAAGCTAGAAAAAAACTCATATAGTTTAATTAGTGTCAACCCTTATATTTTACTTCTAGTTGAAGTTTGGCAAAAACATAGTAAACAATTAAAGATCATGCATTTTTATAATTTTCCAACTCTAAGTAAGGATGGCTCTTTTTATTGGAATCAATAATAGCAAAGGACAAATAGTCAATAATAATATGATTAGCCTATGTTATACCACTACATTTTAACAAGTAAGACTGGGTTTAATAAACAACATGACAGTGGACATAAAGCTCACTGACAGGGTGGCAGGTGATGGATTTTAAAATGGTCTGAAAGAACTTAAATGCACAAGTTATATGTGACTCTGAAATATCATCAAGAAAATATTCAGTGCTATCTATAAAATCCAGCATAGCTGACTCCCCTTTATATTAAAAAATATACCAGTTCCTTCTGGATAGTATTTGACCGGTTTTGTTCTTGTGAAAATGGTCTCAGTGATCCCTGATGACCTTACAACCTATTCAGATGGGACTCAGTAGTTTGCTAGGATTAAGTCTGTGGCCTCTGAAATTAAAGATAAATTATTTTATGTCAAAAACAGAACAGTTGTGATCTAAAATAATTAGGTAATGTTCCATTGATATCATGTCACATTTATCATGATTTAAATGTATACATACTGAATTTTAACCTCAGTTGTAGTACTTGGACTTAACATCAGCTATTCCCAAAGCAAAATCAAACATGACTTTATTCTTATAACTAATTTTACTTTTCAGTTAAGTAAAACTATAATTAATACAGAGATATTCCATATTTACAAACTGAAATGATCACAGGAAAATAAATGGGTACTTACAGATAGTTGAATATGACTAAAAGGAGAATGATCTCTTTTTCAGATTTTTAAGTTCTTGACACACAAAATGATTTATAAGCCATTTTGAACAATAGGAGTGAGCATCCATCTAAAGCTGGATGCAAGAGCCCACTCCAAGATCCATCCTTCCATGGAGGAAAACAAATTGCAAGTTACGAAGATGCAGTGCTATTAGCTCTCCAGTATAAATTGGATTCATGACACAATTTTCTATAACTGAAACTTTCCATCTATGATATTAATAATTTTACCAAGTAAATGTCTTATACAACTTATCATATTTCTAAAATAAGACCACTTACCACCCTTTAAAATCTTTAAATTTAAAAACAAATGCTCCTTAATAATATTGAAGATTAAAAAAATAATTTAACTTACTTTTTTTTATTTTAAGCATGTTCAGATGTCTTTGAATTCAAAATTTCCTTATTAAGATATTCAAGGGTTATTTAGAAGGTTCTTACAAATCCCATAAGAATTCTTATACATTAATTATTTAATACATCTAATAATTTGATATTCTGGTTCTAGAAAGGCACTGCTCTAAGTTATTATTATAGGAGTGAATGATTGATAAAAATTTTGTGTTGTCACAAGTCTACATTTTTACCTTTTTATATAAATGAATAAAATACATGAATAACATAATTTAATTTATTGATAATTTCTAAGTAAAAAAAGAAAGGGAGACAAACTTTTGAGGGGTATGTACAGCATTAGAGATGCAGTTGGCACTTGAATGAAGGAATCATGAGTATTCAGTAGAAAAGCACTTTCGCAAAATAAATAGCAAGTGTAAAATCCCTGAGGAAAGAGCAGGACTAATTTTTTGAGTAACAGAACTAATTTTCTAATAGTTTAAATAATCATAATTTTAACTTGAAACTCAGTTTTTCTAAAAATATAATTTGAATAGATGTTTCCAACATTGATTTTTGTAGCTGATTGTGATTCTCTCTAGATATGCTGAATGTTACTGAGAATTTGAGATGAGCATAGTATAAAAAACCTTGTTCAAGACCTTGCTAAGGTCTGTGGTTAGGTTTATTATTTTAGGGTTAGAAATTGACTGATACATAGCATTTGTTTTATTGGAATGTTAATCATTAGGGTGATATCACTATTCTAGAACATTAGAAATAACATTTGCTTTCATTTTAAGTTTTGTAGATGCTGGTGTCAAACAAGAAGAGGTATCTATTCAAATGACTTCTCTGATTAGTTCAACACTTATCAAAAATATAACTAATATCAATCCTAGGTATACTTACTTGATGCTTTCCAACATAAATTTTACTGGTAAATCTTTGAAATAGCGATAAAGTATGAATAAATTGAAAAGATCGGCTGCTATATTTTTGAGTTAATACAATTCTGTAAACCAGCGTTGCCTTAAAAATTATTTTAAAATGTGAATTAAGACATAATTATGCAACTATTCCAATCAGGAACATATTGTCTTGCTTTTTTGGAATGTGAAGGAAAAACATAAATGTAAATGTTACTTTTCTTTCAGACAGGGGAAGCATATTTCCTATGTCTTTCATTGCCTTTACAATATATATTCTTACCAAAAAAATGCATGAAATTTTACTTGAAGATAAATGTATTTCTTCTTTTTCTCAAATTTTGCTTAATATGAAAGTGACAATGAGAATAAAAGATGACAAACAATATCACTTACTGTAGTTCAGTATTCTTCAAAGGACTGAATAAAGGTAGAGCGTATATTCTGTTATAACCACCAGCAAGCCTTTTCTTTGGCAGGTCATTTCAGACTCTGACTTAAATATGCAAGTATTTGAAAATAATGCTACAAATGGCACGGAATATTGACTGTCCAATGGTAAACAAATAAAGAATCATACCAAATACCACACAATCATTTTGGTTAAATGCAAAGTACAAAATCAGATAAGAAAGATAAGAAAGGTATTTATAGCATTATATTCAAAATGAACACTTCAAAGAATAAATTTAAATCTGAAAGTGTAAATTATTCTACTCACCATCTTTGGTGAAGTGATTATTGTTCTAGAAGACTAATCACTACTTCTGAGTCTCTTGAGTAATGAGTGATTGTTAAGTCTCATGCAAAACTTCAGTTTCTACAATTTCAATTCTTATTCCACGTCTGCAGCTTTTAACAATTGTTCTTTTCAAACATAAAGCATTTGTTCTTGTGAATATTACATCTATTTGTCTATATTTGTTAAATGTATCTATGCTAGACAGGTTAATTTTAAATTGTTACATCTCTTTTGTTCCTGATTCTTCCTTTATGCTACTTTTCCTTTGGCTATTTTGCTCCTTAGTCCACTGGTCAAATCTGCCAGTTTAAAACACTCCATTGTGTCTAAAACACTAAAATGTTGCCAGAAATTAACAAATGTAGAACATTCTAAACTTTAGTAAAAATGAGGAGACTGGTAGGTGCTGTTCAAGAACTATATTGCTTTTAGGGATAAATGTTCCCTTTGGAGTAAATGCTGCCAATTACAAAATCTTCTCAATTACACTGTGAATTTAGTCTGGTAATTTGTAGTAGGTGCTTATTAAATCAATATAGGTAGGCACAAGAACCAAAGATTTGAGAAGCAGTCATTTCTTAATGCTAAAAGTAGGTAGTAGAATTAGAAGAGTATCATAAGGATATGTTATTTTCCAATCTACTGATAAATGATTATTTGGTTTGATTCAATTTCACTAATTTATAAAGTAAACTCTTAATGAACCATATCCTCTATTAGGAATCTCTGAATCAGTTAAATTCTAGCCAATAAAATTCATCTCAATCTAATCAAGTGTTCAAAAATTTTCAGACTTCAGGCTCTCTCCTCATTAAAGAGTAGTATCTTTATAACCTGATACATTCTTCCTCAGCAGTGGATATTATACTAGATTCAAGAGCAACAGCTATGTGTAGCTGGCATTTTCTCTTAACGGATGATTCATTTTTTTCTAGTCTTTATTAGCACTGTGCTATGGGATAGATTTGCAAGAATAAATGCTCCAATTGTTGTCCAATCATCTGCACTATTTTCCTTCTTAGATGCCTTATGTTACCGCCGATTTTTGCAATAATGTTTGGTATAGGTATTACCTATCCCTTAGTTTATATATGGGGGTATTTTTATCTGTCACTCTTAGTTTATAGGTGGAAAAATTCTTGTGCCCTACATAAGAATACTTACATAGAGTTTTATTCAAAGTAGGTGCTCATTTTCCTACACCCTTACCACATCAAACCTCCCATATTCTCAGAGACTTTAGAGGCACTCTCTTTATTTAAATTTGAGCAAGGATTAAATAACTAATGTTTCTATAATATAAAACACTAAAATATTTTAACTTTTAAGCTAATGTTTGTATTCTGGGCTCTAGCAGGGGAAGAACTATAATGTATGTTCCTTATTCAAAAATATGTTTAAAATGTCACTTTTGACATGGTTCACTAAAATATTCTCCATGTTTAAAATGTCACTTTTGACATGGGTCACTAAAATATTCTCCTCCATTCTCTTGTACATAATATAATGAGAATTATATATCTACTGATGCTTTATTCCTCCCTTCTCATGTAGAATCTCAAGTAGGGCACAAACATTGATCCTCTTCATTAATGTGCTCCATGCACCTGATAAGATATTATATCAATATATAATCGCATATAAACCTACCAAATTTATAGCCTCTAACATATTAACACAAAATTATAATAAAAAATAGGTGGAAATTATCAATTTTTTTTTAAAAAAGATTTATTGTGTATGCATACAGAACTGGGTGCACAAACCAGAGGTGCAGGGGTGGAGAGAGGATTCACCAGAGACAGAGTGGGAAGTAGAACAGGCCAACTGACGAAGTACAGCTGAGGGGAGCAGTGGGGTCTGCTGTGCCATGAGGGTCGCCTCTGGGGCTGAGGGTCGACCTCGCACTGAAGCAGCTGCAACTCGCTTGCAGTACTGCGTCCTAATCCATTGCATCACGAGGGAGGGCCCCAAAATTATCAAATCTTAAAGAATGAAATTTTTTTGCAAGTTAAAAAATATTCTACCTTAAATATATACATGACTATCTTCTTTGTCATCCTTCATTGTTGTCAGTGCATGTATGTCTCTGCTACCTTTTTATTTACTTCTTTTCTGTCCCCTCAGGAATGTAATGTCCTTAAAATCTTAGTTATTATCTACCCTCCCTCGTGGTGCAGCAGGTTAAAGCACAGCACTGAGAAGCTAAAGCCACTTCCGCATGAGTTCGATTCCCGCCTTCCCCAGAGGTGACCACATGGTGTGGCAGACCTCTCCTGACCCACCCACTGCTCCCCTCAGCAGTGTACTTCGTTGATCTGCCTGTTCTGCTCCCCACTCTGTCTCTGGTGAAGCCTCTCGCTGCCCCTGAGCCTCTGGCCTGTACCCCAGTTCTGTATGCACAAATAAATAAATCTTAAAAAAAAATCTTAGTTATTATCTAATTTAATACTTATTATCTATATATTGAGTATATATTGGGTATGATGATTTAAAAATTAAAGGCAAAAAATAGAAGAGTAAGAGGATTGCAAGTATGGGTTTCTGGGTATAAAGGAAAATGAGGAAAACATACTAACAACACCCCATCTGTAAGAAGACAATGGAAAAAATGTTCAAAAGTCTTAAAATTTAAGGTGTTTTATCAAGTTAAAAAATTTGCATACACAAAAGGATCAAATAAAATTTTAACTTAGAACAAGCTTTATTGAAAAGTTCTTCAGGAGAAAGTACTTTAGCAAGAAAAATTGTGGGCTTATTTGTGTCTTACTCCCCAGAATTCATGCGGAAGCCCTGTTTCCAATGTGAATATATTTGGTAAAAGGACCCTTAGGAAGGTAATTAAGGTGAAGTGGAGACTGCAGGAGGGTCCTAGTCAAGAAAAGACATAGACGTCAGACTTATTTGTGTGGACACACAGAAAAGAGTAGTGCGAGGAGAAAATACTTATCTATACCTGAGCTAGGGAGAGAATCCACATCAACAGCCAAACCTGAGATCACCTTCATCTTGAAACTCTAGCTTCCAGAACTGTGAAGAAATAGTATCTGTTGTTTCAATCACCCTATCAATAGTTTGTTTTGGCAAACACAGCCAACTTAACAGAATTAAACCCAAGAAGTAATACATGTGGGAGATAATTGTGAGTGAATAAAACCCAATGTTAAAAAATTAGGAAATGAAGCAACTCTGTATATATACATATAGGTGTGTGTACATGTGTGTGTATGTATATATGCCCTGTATACCCTGTATACACACACACACACACACACACACACTAAACATCTACTCAGATGTTTTTGAATATTCCACCAGTGATTATCACAGTGTCACTGAATTTTATTTTGAAATTTTACCAAAGGAAGTGCCCAATATGCACATTAGGAAAATTAAATGATATTCTTAGTTGCTAATTAAAGAGTAAAAATTTATACTAAAGGAAAAATTTTCTTTCCTAATTTTGATAGAAGGAAGCTATCAAGATCTATAGTCATTTGAAATTGATCAACTAGTTTACTCAGCACATGTTCATTTTCAACTACTCATAATTATTCTATTGTTTTCCCTTTAATTGTCCCCATTTAGGTAGAAAAAATACTGAGCACATACTTTGACTTCGTAAAGTGGTATTATGGGTATTTGTTACTCATAACTGATAGTGAACTTTAAACCCAATCATGGTGAATAACTATAAGAGCCAGCAACTAGGTCTTTATATATGTATTTTTTAGAAGACACATTTAAAGGCATTTTTAGTAAAAATTTTCAGCATAGGATATATACTGGTCTATTCAGGGATCAACAGCTAAGTCAGCCTTTAACTCCCTGTTCTTAAATACTTCCTAGAATATGGGACTAAATATTCATTAAATAGAAAGTTTGCTTATGTGGCAAATAGAAAACCTTATCTTTAAGCTAACTTATTAATTAGATCTGATGTATTAATATGGGCACTATTGAAGTTATCTGCTAGTCACATGCTAGCAGATAAATGACTGTGATTCCCAAGGTACACAATAAATAAATTCTAAACATAAGGGAAACTAATTAAAATAAACCATTAGAAAATTGCTGACTTAGACGGGTATGGCTTTTATTTTAAAAATATTTATGAACAGCCTTGAATGATCATCAGTGAGTACATTATGTGTTTCATTGTTGCTGTGATTGAATATACACTCAGTAGGACTTACACTGTTCTCAGTTCATAAATCATGCCATAAATAGCCCCATGGGGGGCCACCTGAGTCTTTCTCATTTTTTTTCATTTTTCTATCGTACTTGAAATTTTTTGCCTAAGGTGGTTTCCTTGTCAGGATGGTGTTTTATTAGTCTGTTCTGGTATATACAAGTGTTATTTTATCTTTTATGCTCTCTGCATTTCCTTAAGGATGTATGATGTAATTTCACAGAGAAAATACTGGAAAATAATTTATTTGTAAAATGTTTTTGAAGGGTGAAGGAAATAAATATGAATCTAGCGGGTTTTTTTGTTTGTTTGTTTGTTTGTTTTTTGCTCCAGCATTATCCTACCCTCTGGACATTAGAAAATAAAATTGAATGTTTTTACAGTCCTAGACGTTTCAATACAGTTGTGTTCAGAGAATATATCTGAGAGTATGATTTTGTCTATAGATCTCAAAATTAATCCTTAAGCAGAACCTGAGCCCTGATTTCAGCTCCTTGTGAACATGAAGCCATTCCTTTATGCATAGGGATAGCCTTACTTGTTCCTAAAGTCTCTAGTTTTATCTTCCCTGTTTTCTAAATAGCTCATTACTTTGAATAGCTCATTACTTTGAAAGCCCTGTTTGGGTTTTACTAATCCCTATCATTCATAGAGAAAATCCATTTTTTTTTAATGAGGTAACTGGTTTATAATTCTGTGCATGATTTAAAGTATAGGCTCACGCCCTCTTTAGACTTCTGTTCCCACATTATGCCCACCATGAAAGCATCAATAATCCTCCATACTCCATTGGGCCTCGTTCATTCTTTGTACCTCACTCTCACCAACCCCTTTTAGCATCCTCACATCTGCAGTCAGATTTCTTACATGTGTTTTGGTTTAATTTTGCCTGTTCCTTTGTTTTGATTCTTTATTTTCACATATGAGTAAAATCATCCAGTGTTTGTCTTTCTCCTTCTAACTTATTTTGCATAGTCCCTCCAGTTTTATAAATATTCTGACACATAGCCAGAGTTCTTCATTTTATTTGATATGTGGTAATGGACTTGCTGGATCATGGGTGGATATATTTGATCTCTGCTGTCATTGACATAGCAAAAACAAACAAACAAAAAAACCTTATTTCTGAGATATCTCTCACATAATTTCTTCAAGTATATGAATTTATAATTTTCTCAGAATAAATTTAGTTAAATATTTGTTGTACTAGAAGGCTAATGAATCTTCATTTTCAATCATGTACTAATTATGTAAGCTAAAGAGGATAAATATTAATTTAAAAGATGCACACACAGATATGCCCATGTGTGCTGTTTTTATCCATATCTAAGGATAGTAAGTTTATATAACACTCCCTAATGTTTATTCCTTGATCCAGCAAGTCTTGGAAATATCTAAAATATGGTACAGGAATCTTGTATTGAAATTACATTGAGCTTAACCTTATATCAAGTTATTAATTTTAATGATGTTTATCAAGGCTAGGTTAAAAAATTCCAAAAATTCCAAATCGTCCCCGCTTCTCCCAGCTTTTCATGTTCATTTACTTCACCCATCTAAAAATTGATGAGATGTTCTGGTTCTGCAATTCAGACATCAAAGTTCCAGCCCCATTACTGCTTTCTTCCCAATCAAGCTTTATTCCAGGAAACCCCCCTGGAACTCAACAGGCGGGGAGACTTTTTCCTTGAAAAATCAACCAAGTAGAGTTAGTACTTCCTGTGAAATTACACATTGGCATTTCAATGGAATTCTCCATGTGTCAAAATTTTATTGAGTATAAAATTTTCAATAAAAGTTCTCAGCTATCCCCGAACTTGTCCGAACACTTGACCTTTAACCCTAATTATCCTGAAGGTTGTTTTTTTTTCTAACTTCTTCCCCAAACATAATATATGACATGCTTAATCTCCAAGCACTTCTAATACCAGAGTGTCCAGATTTGTAAATAATATAGTCACTGAGTGTTGCTTATTCTAATCTCCATGCATTCTTCAAAAATATGAAAGAAAAATGCAGAGCTTTAGATTGTTTTCTTTCACTTTGTGATTTTTGGGGAAAAAAAACAGCTTTGGAGTCTTTTGATAGTCCTCAAGATATAGTACCCTCTATTTAGTCCTGATTTTTTTAATAAGATTCCAGTTTGACTTAACTTTCTTTCCAATAAATATCAGTTCTTGTTATAGGACTTAATAAATATCTAAAGATTACCTAATCTTTATTTAGAAATTTAGGTTCACAGATACTGATGTGACTTTGTGAAAGTAAACCATATCTCTAAGGGCAGAATGATAACTAGAATTTATACTTTCAACTCCAAGCCCAGTATTTCTCCTTATATATTTCTTTAATTATCTTATAATTTAATTTATAAAATGAATTTAATATTACCTGAATGACTCTAAATTAATAATGTAATACTATGACAAGATATTATGACATGATGGGGAGATAAAATATTGTTCCCCTGCCATTTATGTGCTAATTACTAAAACCTGTGACTATGTTCTGTTACATGACAAGGGAATTATTGTCTGTAGATTGAATTAATGTTACTAAAAAAAGGTGACTTTATAATAAGGAGATTATCCTGGACTACCCAGGTAAACCCAATATCATCTCAAGAGTCCATTAAACATGGAAGAAAGAGGAAGGCAATTAAAGCCAGAGAGATTTAAAGATACTAAGCTGCTGGCACTTAGATGGAGGAAGGGACCATAAGCCTGGGAAAATGGGATATTTGGATGCTGGAAACAACAAGGAAAGAGATTATTTTTCAGAACCTGGAGAAAATACACACATACTGTATTTTAACCTATGAAATTCACTTCAGATTTCTGCACTTAAGAACTGTAAAAAAATATCGGCACTGTTTTATATCACTAAGTTTGTGGCTTTGTGTTACAAAAGTAACGAGAAACTAATATACTGGTTTGGATGAGAAGCTATTTTAGGCTGACATAGACCAGTTACTTTAAAGACCTATAATAGTATCATTTTTTTTTAAAGATTTATTTATTTATGCATACAGAACTGGGGCACAGGTCAGAGGTGCAGGCACGGTAAGAGGATTCACCAGAGGCAAAGTGGGGAGCAGAACAGGCAGATTGATAATGAACACTGCAGAAGGAGCAGCAAGCGGATCGGGCTGCGCCATGTGGATCACCTCCAGGGCTGAGATCGAACTCATACTGAAATGGTTTTAGCTTCTTAGTGCTGTGCTTTAACCCGCTGTGCCACCAGGGAGGGCCAGTATCATCATTTTCTGGGTATGGATTTCTTAAGACATCACACCGTCCAAATCTTGCCTCAACTAGCCTGGAAATAAATACATATCCCCAAGTTGGAGAAACATAAATTCCTCTGTAATTAAATATAATTCAATAGCTAACATTAAAGATTTTTTTGTTTTCTCAACTGATATTTGAAGGGAGGTTTGATGGACCGACTTTGCCAGCATAGAATATGGAGTGTATTTCTGGTCAATGGAGCAGTAATTAACTCCAAAGCCTGCTTGGTACTTGTCCTATGTGAAAGATGGAAATAAAACCACTTACTCCTGAAATGTGTAGCCCCAGAAAATATCTGAATGACTTGATTTTTTGAAGATTTATGAAATTTTCCTGGAGTGGCCTGCCTGGGAGATTACTTAAGGGGATTTTCGTATAGCCCTTTGCTTATATGATGCTTATAGGATGCTTCAAATCTGCAATAAGTGTCCTTCAAAGGGAACATTTTTTTTTAAAGATTTATTTATTTATTCATACAGAACTGGGGTACAGGCCAGAGATGCGGAGGGTGAGAGGATTCACCAGGAACAGAGTAGGGAGCAGAACAGGCAGATCGGCGAAGTACACTGCTGAGGGGAGCAGCGTGCGGTCAGGAGAGGTCTGCCACACCATGTGGATCTCCTCTGGGGCAGGCGGGGATCAAACTCATGCGGAAGTGGCTTAAGCTTCTCAATGCGGTGCTTTAACCCGCTGCGCCATCAGGGAGGGCCAAAGGGAACATTTTTTCCTTTTCTTTTTTTATCTTTCTAACTCTCTCCTTACCTCAGTATCCACCTGTCTATTTATCTGTCTATCTTCCTACTACCTATCTACTTATATTTTCCTGTAAGACTGTTACTTTTTTTTTCCTCCTGCTGTCAGATAATCAAATAGGCTATTAATTTTTCCATATAATTTTCACCTCCCAGAATGATGATTCTAAACAATTTGCAATGTCTTCAGAACTATTATTTTAATACCAATATAATTTCTTCAGTATTAAGAACATCAGGGATCATTTATTATATCTATTCACCCTGTAAGTCCCAAGAATTGAGAAAAGGAACATATTTCCATTCCCCAGATGTCTAACAATAACTATCATCGTAATATAACTCACAAATTTTCCATATGAATAATAATATAATGCTTTCTTGAAGAACTTGGCTTTGAACTTCTGAGAAGTTATCAAATTGACATGAATTAGGTTCAGAGAAATCCTTTGATCCAGAAAGATGAAAATAAAAACTGAGTGGAATAGATGTAAGATGTGAAAATGTTTAACAGCAGAATTTTCTTAGAAATGACCTTATAATTTCCTTTGTAGTTTCTTCAAATAGATCTTAAAATTAGCAGTATGATATCTGTGTATACACACATACATACACAAGAAAACCTGTAAGTCATGCAAGTGTAAACATTTTGTATGACAGGTTAATAAATTCTTCTAGGGTAGAATCTTGAAGTGAATGTTGAACTTTCCTATGTGCATTTATCATAAATTGAACTGTTTTTATTAGCTTATGGATGGATTTAAAGAGCAAAACATTCAAATTGACTTTGCTTTATGTAATAATACTTTTTTCAGGAAAGGCAGCATAAATTCCCATGTTGCATGACTTGCTTCGAAGCTAGTATTTTACAGGCATTCACATAGCTACATAAATTAGAATATGTAACATTAAATTATAATGAACAAACAAAACAGTAAAAATATTAAAGAATACTGAAAAAGTAAACCATGATATTCAGTATGATGTTCAGTATGATATGGTGTCTAATTTTACACTAATTTGGAAAAAGCTTTATGCCACACTAGAAACGGCCTTATAATTTCCTTTGTAGTTTCTTCAAATAGATCTTAAAATTAACAGTATAATGTCTGTGTATACACACATACACACACAAGTAAGCCTATAAGTCATGCATGTGTAAACATTTTATATGACAGGTTAATAAATTCTTCTAGGATAGAATCTTGAAGTGAATATTGAACTTTGCTATATGCATTTATTATAAATTGAACTGTTCAGTAATTTAATAATTACTTTTACCATAAATGCATCTTTTATTCACATATATATATATATAAAATAAAATACAAAAATCTATTAATTTCAGCAGTTAACATTATAAAAATTGACCATTTCAAAATAACTTATATTTAGTTAAGGATACTAAACTAACTGTCAGTCAAGGTTTATACATATTTTTTTTCCCAGTTTGCTCCTAAATTGTAAAATGTTTTCTAGGCAAATTTTTATATTAGAAACTAGATTATTGCTTAGGTAATTTTTCTCCCATTATAAAATACTTTCTCACATTATATTGTAAATTGTATGTATTTTGAAGTAATGCTTTACATTATAAATATATTAATTTCAGAATTAAATAATGTGTAAGATTATATAACATAACCTCACAAAAATTGAGTGGCCTGCTTAGTAGTACTAGAGTAAATATTGGAAGTTGCCCAGTGACTTTTTTTAAAGATTTAGTTATTTATGAATAGAAGAAATGGGGTATAGGCAAAAGGTGTGGTCTGTGAGAGCATTCACCAGAAACAGAGTGGGGAGCAAAATAGGCAGATCTCCTGAAATAATACTGCTGAGGGGAGCAGCAAGTGAGACAGGAGAGGTCTGCTACACTATATGTGAACTCTCCATGACAGGGGATCGAACCTCTGCTGCAGCAGCTGTGAATAGCTTCATAATGCTTCACTTTAACCCCTTTCACCACCAGGAAGACCCTCAAGAACTTTTTATAGTGTTATTCCAACAAAATGTTTCCACCTGTTTGAATTGAACAAGTGTGATTGCTTGGAAGAATGGGAATTTAGAATTTGGTTCTGTTTTGTTGTTGTTGTTGTTAAATACTTTAACATATATTTAAGTTCTTTGCTTATATATATTTTACATCAGGTGTAGTCCCCATAAAATTGCCACCATCAGTTCACCCATGCACCATCATCTTAGCCCCTGATGCTCTTCCCGCCCTCACTTTGTACCCTTTTCCTCCTCCTCCCCTGTAGACTCTTTGGCTTATAATTGTCTGATTATTTTTGTTTAGTTTTGTTGTATTTTTTAATTGTTCTTTTTTTTCTCTGATCCATTATTTGGTTTCCCTGTATTCCTCCAATATGTGAAGCCATTTGATATTTTTATTTTTGTTACTGACTTTTTTTTGCTGAGCATATGAATTTCTAGAATTTCTGTTTGTCTGGGAAGTTTCTTATTTTTTCTTCATATAGGAAGGAGAGCTTTGCAAGATAACATATTCTTGGTTGGCACTTGTTGTCTTGGAGTTTGTTGAATATGTCTCTCCATTCTCTTCTTGCCCAGATTGTTTCTTCAGAGAAGTCTCATGTCAGCCTGATTAGATTTCCTTTACATATTTCTTGTTTCTTCCCCTTCATTAGCTTCATTATTTTTTCTTTGACTTGGATTCTTAGGAGCTTTACTATTACGTCTCTTGCTGTATTTTTCCTTTCATCGTGGATTTGGAATTCTTCTTGCTTCTTCTATGTCTATTTTCATCTTCTTCATGCTTGGGAAGTTCTCTTCGATTACCTCCATGTGTAATTTCTGTTTTTGGTCTTTACCTTATCTTCTGGGATTCCTATAACACTTATGTTTCCTTTCCTCATTGTATCAGATAGCTCTGGAAGTATTTCTTACTTTTTCCTTTTTATTTTTCCTTTTCTGTTTGGCTTTTTATTTCTGTATCTTCAAGATTCATTCTTCCATTTCATCAATTCTGTTTTCCTTGCTTTTCCTAGAGATCTTTATCTCCTTCAGTAATCTTTTAATCTCCTGCATTTCTTTTATTTTCTTTCTTAAGGTCTCATTTTTGTTCTTCAGTTTATTGATTATTTGTCTCATTCCAGTTTTTTGCCTTTTCATCTTTATGTTGTTCATAATCACGATGACTATTAAATTCTTACCTGACAGGCAGAAAAGTTCTTCCATATCATTGTTGTTGAGTTCTGGTGACTGATTTTCTTTTTGTGATGTGTCTTTCTCCTATGGGCTTGCTTGTTTATTGGTAATTATCCTTCTTGCTGTCATTTGTTTCCTTTTTTTTTTTTTGAATATTTATTTATTTATGCATACAGAACTGGGGTTCAGGCCAGAAATGCAGTGGGTGAGAGGATGCACCAGAGACAGAGTGGGGAGCAGAACAGGCAGATCAGCTGAAATACACTGCTGAGGAGAGCAGCAGGCAGGTCAGAAGAGATCTGCCATGCCATGTGGGTCAGCTCCCTGGCTGGGAATCGAACTCCTGATGCAGTGGTTTCAGAGAGCTTCATCATGTGGTGCTTTAACCCATTGCACCACCAGGGGGAGCCCAGTCATTTGTTTTCAAATGAGTTCTATGCTATGGAACAGTGTGCTGCTGGTATATTGGCCAGCATTTCTTCCAGGTGCTCCTTCTGGGATGTTGGGAACTGGTAGTCAGACTGGGTCTAGCACTAATGAGCTAAAACTCCTCAAGGGTAATGATTCTGTGGTCTGTTGATGCATGTTGTCTCTGATGACCCCCACCCTCTATTTCTTCCATACTAGGGTTGATAGTGGGATTCCTAGCTTCTAGTTGTGCCAGGGTTTGCATGCCCTTGGTGGTGGCAGCAATCCTGCTGCTACAGAATCTCCATCTGTAACTGGGGACTGCACACTAGTGATGGGGGCCATATCCCTGCTGCAGAATTTAGTTCTGGCATAAACTCTACTGTATGAATTTTATAGTAAGTCATTAAGATTTCATGAATTGGCACACCCTGGTAAGGTGCTGAAAGATCAGTTTCCATTAATATGATCTTGTTGAATATGTTGATAGTGATCTACCCTTGCACTTGGAGTTTCATCGTTACCTTTTATTAGGTAGTACTAATGAACAAATAGAATTACTTAAAGACAGCCCAAAACCAGACTCCCATTGTAGCAGTTTATTAAAACACGTTTCCTGCTAATTCTTAAAATAGACTGTAATAGTACTGTAATTATGGATAATTTAAGTGACACTGGATGAACCTTCCATTTTCAAGCTATTTACAAATGGATAGTATCATTGGTTAAAAGATTGGCCATACTAAGTAAAAGTATATTGTACTATAGTTGATATATGAATTTTCTTTCACTGTGTATTATTGAGCACTATTTACAAATTTATTCTAATGTTTAAATTATTTTCATCTTAAGTGATCATACTGTGTGCTTCTTAAAAACTCAATTTACTGCTTTACTATTTAAAAAAAATAAATATTATATTAAGGTTAAAATGATTTGGTTGATAAATTAATGTAGTGACTATTAAGATCACTATAAGCAATGTAATATATATATTTTAAAGTTATTATTTTAAAATGTTAATTCTACACACTACCAGCACTTGATTAATACAACTCTAGATAAGATATAATCGAAATTTTTCAGTGGTACTAATAAAGTATAGGAATGTCATAAATCTATCATAACTCAATAATTTAATCTAACAGTAGATACATGTAAATTGTATCTAAGGCACCTGCTTTATCAAAGTATATGAATACATTTAATTATTTAAAAGTTTTTAATTTAATTTGGCTAAATGTATAGTATGCTTTATTTATTTATTTATTTAAAGATTTTATTTATTTGTGCATACAGAACTGGGGTACAGGCCAGAGGCTCAGGGGCAGGTGAGAGGCTTCACCAGAGACAGAGTGGGGAACAGAACAGGCGGATAGACGAAGTGGGGAGCAAAATAGGCAGATCTCCTGAAATTACACTGCTGAGGGGAGCAGCGGGTGGGTCAGGAGAGGTCTGCCACGCCATGTGGTCACCTCCGGGGCAGGCGGGGATCGAACTCATGCGGAAGTGGCTTTAACTTCTCAGTGCAGTGCTTTAACCCGCTGCGCCACCAGGGAGGGCCGCTTTATTTTTTTTTTTTAATGAAATAAACACAAAAAGACTATATCTTAGCAAGGTATACAAATAATGCTTTATTAAGATAATTAATACTCGCAGTGCCCATCAGTAAGTGCATTGTAAACAGTTGAATAGATGCTGAATTTCAGTTGTTTAAACCACAGTGATTAAAAAAAGCTCATGTACAAACATAAGATGATGCATTTTAACTGATAGAAGCATATTAGTACTTCATTTTATATAAATGAATGGAAATTTTAAAAAATTACTTATTTGGTAAAATATAAATAAATGCATAGCAATAAATATGCAGCAAAAAATAATTCATTGGAAAATGTAAAAATTAAAGTATAGGTCCTTTTACTAATTACAGAAACCAAATTAATAGCAAGAATGAATAAACTGCCCTGATAATAATCATGTAATTTTAATAACATAATAGCAAAGTTTTTTGTAAACCTACAGTGCACTGAGTGATTTAATATACATATTTAATCTTTATGCAACTAATATGTAGACACTACTATAAACCAGTTTATAATTTTGATTTCCAAAACATAAATCTAAAAACAATTATGATTTTTTTAAATAAGGATACATAATCAAGTATATAAAATATTAGAGGTAGCAGAAATAACAGACCAATACAAAAATCATTACATAGGAAAACTCATTGCCTGTTAAAAATTAAATGGTACATAGCAAACAACAATACTTGAGAATATGTTAATAATATAATATTGGAATATGTAAAAATCTGAAAATATCATGAGAAAGTGATAGAAATATGATATTGGTGGAAAATGAAAGTAGCCAAACCAGTCATTCTAGCAAAAATGTTGAAATAATAATATATTCAGTATTCTTAGTATACTTGTTATAATTTATATTTTACAAACTATAGATTCATTTTAAAGAGCCCTAAAGAATCGAAGAATTGATCAAAAAATAGGTTATAAAAATGAAATCTGAAAGGTCATGTCTGGATTTTGTATTTCTTTTTTTTTTTTTTTAAAGATTTATTTATTTATTCATACAGAACTGGGGTACAGGCCAGAGATGCGGAGGGTGAGAGGATTCACCAGGGACAGAGTGGGGAGCAGAACAGGCAGATCTACAAAGTACACTGCTGAGGGGAGCAGCGGGCGGGTCAGGAGAGGTCTGCCATGCCATGTGGATCTCCTCCGGGGCAGGCAGGGATCGAACCCATGCGGAAGTGGCTTAAGCTTCTTAGTGCAGTGCTTTAACCCGCTGCGCCACCAGGGAGGGCCCTGGATTTTATATTTCTTAACTAAATCACTAGTGTTTTAAAGATGCATCTTTAAATTAGTTAAGAAGTACAAAATTAGTTAAGAAATATAAAATACAGCCAAACACTATAACTAAAATCTATTTCTAAATCTTAGACATTAAAATTTATAGACTATGCCCCATTTATCTATGTTACAATTAAAGCATTAAATGAATTTTTACTGAGTTAGAAAATATGATCACGTAGATATATGAGCATTCAATTTATAAAATTGGAAAAAAAAATAAAAACACATAAGGAAATTGTGAACTAGGACCAAGATGCTTAAAAATTGATTAAAAAAATGTTAAAGTTAGCTCTTTGAGAGGGTAGTATGTATCGCCTCGCCTAGAAAATTAAATTAAAATAATAAAAATTAGGAAATAGACATAACTGTATTTTTTTAGAACGCAAGTAAATTAAATATATATAACCACAATAAATCATACAACAGATATAATAATCTAGTTGACAGAGAAAACTATTATAAAATATGTGAATGAACACAGTTTACTCATTATCTAATAAAATCCTGACTAGATTAATAACCATGGCGAATACTTATAAATTGGCAAGGAATTACACTCAGAAAACTTCTGGAACCAAATAATTTAATAAGAATTATCTGCAACTTCTCTGAAATAGCTAATCTTCATTTCATTTAAATTTTTCTGAAGCATAGAAGATGTAATCAACTCAATTCATTTTGTGAAGGTAACATGTTTTTTTATATTTAAACATTAGAACACAAAAGGGAAATTAAAAAAGACAAATCACTGTTGAGAACATAGATAAAAAGCATAAATTAGATAGGAACTTACCAAGTAGGCCATGTAATAATGAATTCACAAAGGTATATTTTATAATGTGCAAAAAAATCAAAATGTCAAGCAAACGTTCTTAAAAATTTTTAGGAAATATAAGAACTCTAGAAAAAAGAAAATATTTTACATATTTTTTATAGTGTATAACATTGGTTTATAATAGCGTATGTGATTTAGAGGTATTGGGTCATACTTCTTCCAGTGTGTCATACCACAGCTCAAGCACATATAAAAGATAAGTGACTTATGACTTTAAAAGACGCTTATCCAAAGTAGCAGAATATCACGTTATCATGTATATATGGAATACTCACCAATATCGATATCATTCTTTAAAAAATAGTATCATTTGGGAATTTTCTCAGAATTAAAAAAGACATAAAAATACAAATTTCTAAAAAAAAAATTAGTTGCACATGAGATAATTTTTTCATATCATGTAAAAATTCAATTATTTTTTTAAAATTACATTATAATAGACAGACTTTGCCTGGTGAAAACTAGGGAGTTCTGGCTATTTTTACTTAATGCTAGAGCAGGGATTTACTTACTGTTAAACCAAAATAACATTGGTTTACATTATTATCCTTATTTTGGAAGTATATAATATCTGCCTTCCAGTGATGTTACCATAGTGATCCTATAGCCTCTGAATGCCTCTGTTTTATAGTTATCTTTGAAGGCCACTTTGGTTTCTCTATATTCCACATATAGGTGACACCATCCAGTATTTGTCCTTTTCCTGACATATTTCACTTAGCATAATCCCTTCCAGCTTCATCCATGTTACCACAAATGACGTGAGTTCTCTTCTTTTTTGCTTCCTGAGTAGTATTCCATTGTGAAGATACACCACATTTCTTAATCCACTCATCTGTTTGGATGCACTTAGGTTAATTCCATAGTTTGGCTTATTTTATTAAACAGTGCTGCAGTGTTTATGGGAGTGCAAATTTTCCTTTGAATTAGTTTATTTGTATTCTTCAGGTAAGTAGGTGTGGAATTGCTGGGTTGTTTGTTAGATACATTTTCCTTTTTTATCTTTTATATTATCTTTTACATTATTCTTCATTTTGTACTTTTTTCCATCTCAGTTGTAATCCCTGAGGACTTCCTACCACCACTTCACCCACTGCCATCACCATAGTCCTGTGTGCTCTTGCCACCCCCATTTTGATCTTTTTCCGTTCACCCTCCCCAATAGAATGTCTCTGTTTATAGGTGTTAGTTGATGTTCTTTTTTATTTTATCACAATTACTACATATGTATATATATTTTCCCTGATACCTTACACTCCTGCTATGAGGGAAACTAACCGGTATTTTTCTTTTTCTTTCTGGCTTATTTCACTAAGCATGATCTTTTCTAATTCCATCCATGTTGCTGCAAATGGCATGAGTTTATCTTTTTGATTGCTGAGTAATACTCCATTGTGTATATATACCACAACGTTTGATCCAGTCATCTATTTTTGGGCATTTGGGTTGTTTCCACATTTCAATCTTTTTGAAAAACCTCCATACTACTTAAGGAATTGTTTCAGGTTTTCAGGATATTTCTCCCTGAACCTAGTACTTGCAGGTATAGACTAAAATTTAGCAACAATTAAACACATACATCTGAACCAGTATGTATTACACAGTAGGCATTTTAAAAGTAATTTATACATTCTTATCAAAAATTTCCACCTCCTGGCATTTTTTAAGTCTTAGCCAGCAGGCAAGAATACAGTCTTTCAATGGTAAATAAATTAGTGTGTTTATATTATTAACAGCATGCACTTTTTGGATTCATAAAATATGTCAGATACCAAGCTGAATGTTCTATGTAGTTATCATGGTCAGTCTTCTTAAACAATTCTTCAAATAGGATTAGCATTTCCCATTTATCAAGGTCATTTTCTGACACCAACATTTAGTAATTGGAGAGGTCAGAATCCTACTTCAGTGCTCCTTCTATTTCATTTTGTCTCAAAACACTAATTGTTTTTCAACTTGTAGGCTCTACATTTGGATGTCTGGGAAGGATGACTAAAGAATATTGTGATTATAACTATAAAGTGATTGCTCATGAATGGAGGTTAAAAAAAAAATTCCCTGTGTCATGGAAATTCTTCCAGTCTACCAAATAGGCAATTAACCCCTAGGCACTTCACACAACTTTATTTGCTACTTGAACCCAATAATGTGTAGGAACAATGGAAGGGACAAGCATCTCCAATTTGCTCTGACCCAAATACTTTATTACCTACTTTGTCTCATGAATTTCACTATCCAATGTCTCTAAAACTGCAAATAATGAATATCTGAGCTTATTTACCCACATTTTTAAGACATACTACACAGGTAATAAACAAGATAGCCAATAGTAGTGTCTTTTTTTAGGAATGTATCTCCTACAACCAGAGACAATTTTTAACATATTTAAGAAGAAAGTACCAAACAATCAAAAAGATATTCAATCAGTGTTCTGGATACCTTTTGGTGTCAGAAATTCCCCCTGGTTTGTGGTAAATTTCTCCTGATCCCTAGCAGTTACAGCGTGCATATAGCACAAGGGATTTATAGGGTCTGGGTACAAGAGCTTTGCACAAACCATTTCCATAGTTAGTAGTCAACAGCTGACTTAGGAGGATATCAGACCTCTCCTAACACTACCAGTATCCTGACATGTATGACTAATTCTGCTAGAGATGCTATATAAGTATATGTGGTTATTCTATGTGCATAGAATTCAGGTGCATGCTGCTATAGTTTGTATTACTCTTAGCACAACTGGAAGTTATCCTTAAAGTTTAAAACTTAAGCTAATAACTCATCTCTTAGTTGAATCAAAGTAAATTCTATTTTCTTTTGGTTTGTTTTATCTACTTTACTAAAATTATTCATATTTTCAATATAAACTCAGTAAAGAACTAAGATATATTGTATGGTTAAATGTGACAACACAAATATTCTGCTTGAGGATGACTAGGCTGCCCATAATTAGATTTGAATATATGATATATACAAAGATTTAAGATGATTTTGATTACTACATTCATTTTACGAGGTTTCAGTCTCTGCATTGTAAATTAAACAACTGCACTGTATTCTCTTAAGGAGATTTAAATAAAATAGTGCAGTAATTCTCATGAAATGTAAAACATGGAAAAATCTTATTTCAAAAGAGAAAAATAATGCATAAGTAATAAAAGAACTTAGTAGCTTCCAGAAACTCCCACAAATATGCCAGGTGGGCTATAGAAGAGATAAAACTGCATACCGCCTTTAGTTAAGCTGCAATAACAACTGGCCCAGAAAATATTAAACTCCACTCAAAAGCTGAATGTCAGTAGGTTTAAATTACCTTTAACAATAAAAAAAAGTTAATTTGCATTTCTGAAAGCATTCAAACCAATGTTGTTCGGATGTTGCTAAATCAGTTACGTCACTGCCACTGCAAATTTTCCAAAAATTTACCTCAACTTAAAAATGCTGAAAAGCTAGTGGCCCTCCCTGGTGGCACAGCGGGTTAAAGCACAGCACTGAGAAGTTAAAGCCACTTC
>NW_004567114.1:39652614-39688787 GCF_000260355.1 Condylura cristata | reverse complement strand
GTCTCTGGTGAATCCTCTCACCCTCCACATCTCTGGCCTGTACCCCAATCCATATGAATAAATAAATAAATATTAAAAAATGGGGTGTCATTGATACTTAAATTAATATTATATTTTAAATAGAATATTATATTTTTAAATCCAATATTATATTTTTGTTTGTGGAGTTCCAAAATTTTAACATTTTTTTTTTTTGGCATAAGTACTAGGGGTGTAGGTCATAGGTGTGGGTGGTGAGAGTATTCACCAGAAACAGAATGGGGAGCAGAACAGGCAGCAAATTTACTAAAACACACTGCTGTGGGGAGCAGTGGATGAGATAGCCAAGGTCTTTTGGGCCATCCATGGGTTAGCTCCCTGGTTGGGGATTGAACTCAGGTCTTATTGGCTGTAGCATTGAGACTTAATCTCTAGGCCACCAGTGAGTTCCCCCAAAGTTTGAACACTTTTAAAGATACTATATAAATTAAAATTTTACATACCAATGTTTGACTTGCATTTGTGAGGTCCTTATTTATTTGATTATTTTTGGATTCCTGCTGTATGCATTCCAGATTAGTTTTATGTCTATAATATTAGTCATACCAAACATATTAAATTACTTGACATGATCTAATATTGACACATTAATAAGTTTACAAAAACAGAAAATTTAAAAATGAGCCTTATATTGAAAAATGCAATGGATGGTGTATTTTTTGATGCATCCTGTGAATAAACAGTATAATTTTTCAAAAAAAGTGTTTTAATAACTGAATGATTAAAATTTCCTCAGTTATTAAATTGTTATTAAATACTTATAATAGGAGGTCTTAGTTACTTTATTTTACAATGCTTTCTATATCTACATAGAAGCTAAGTAATGTTTCTCATTTTAGAAAACACCTGGTTTTCTAAAAAGTATATCATTTAGGAAATTTTCTCAGGATGAAGAGTCATACAAAATTTTAATTTCAATAACCAAAAGTCCACGTGCCTAAAATATTATTTATGCCATGAAATCTATAAATTGTATAACATTCTTCACTACTAAAAACTCAGGGCTCACAGAATATTCCCTTATACAAGTGCGTCCCCAAATAATTCTTGAGTAAATGAATGGATAACAAAAATTACTTTATCATTTCTTGAATATAACTTAAACTTGTATTTGAAAAAGTATTGACTCTTTAAACATCTACATTTATCCTTTCTTTATACATTGCATTTTGTCAATACTTATAAATTAAAAGCAAGATCGGCTTACAAATTAGGTAATAAAGGAAAGTAAAAATCATATTATCCACATGGAGATAATGTCCTATTAGTACTTTAAGTTGTAATAGTCAAAAATTGCTTCTATTATAATTGTTGACATTTTTATTACTATGTAAAATAAATATAGACCTTCCCTGGTGGTGCAGCGGGTTAAAGCACAGCACTGAGAATCTAAAGCCGCTTCCCCATGAGTTCGATCCCCGCCTGCCCCGGAGGTGACCACATGGCGGCGCAGACCTCTCCTCACCCGCCCGCTGCACCCCGCAGTGTACTTCCTCCATCTGCCTGTTCTACTCCCCGCTCTGCCTCTGGTGAAGCCTCTTACCGCCCCTGAGCCTCTGACCTGTACCCCAGTTCTGTATGCACAAATAAATAAATCTTTAAAAATAAATAAATAAATATATATCACTAACTGTTTTGCCAAAAATTAGCTATACCGTTCTAAATGGCTATGGAATATAACAGAAAGACATTGATGTTCATTTCTAAAATTAATATGGGATGGATATTCTGAAAACTTATTCAAACCAAAAAAAAAATTCTAAATAATAAATAGACATTTTCTAAAAGGTCAATGATCAAAAATAAGAGGATATTAGGAAAGTAAAATGGGAAGTGGGTTGGAAAATACTGAATTTCTGACTTTGCCAACTTTAAGAATCCAGAAACATGGATAGTAAAGGATACTCAATAAATAGAATTAAGGTGGGAAATTAAAATTCAGATCATCAATTAACTGAAGATACCAGAAAGAACAACATATTCAGTAGAGGGTATACTTTTTCTACTGCTAAGGAAATGTGATAAGAAATATTTACTGGAGTGAAAAAATTAAAACATTTTCTTTGATAATCTTTAAAACATAATACCAAATATTGCCCTTGGTAAATGTTTGGTTTAAAAACCATTCCCTTCATATCCCAGGATATTAAAAGTTAGGAAGTTAACATATAGCCTACTTTAATAAGACACATCTATGTGATAAATTAAAATTAAAAATCATTCAATAAATGTCATAACAAACTTTCCTAGTGAATTTAAGTAATAAATTTAAGACATGGTCTGCACCTATTTAGATTAACTTGAAGTAATCTTATAATTTCCTATCAAACAATTTTTTAATCTTATTTATTTTGATGATTTGTCCATAAGTTACTTGTGTAACTTTGGGGTTACATTTTTTTCCGTGTGCTCACTCAACCTCCAAGCCTCCAGTGCCAATGGCCTCTTCCCCTCTCTCCCCATCTGCCTTCATACTGCTTCTTCAAATAACCAAAACATTTTAACATTTTCCACAAACTCTTAATAACTTTCTGTGCTTTACAGTATTTTTTTTTAGTTATTTATATTCCACACATGAGTGAAAGCCTCCAACACCTGTCTACAACTTTCTGACTTATTTAACTGTTTAGTCCCACAAGGCTCTGTGGACTGCATCTTTGTCTACAACCTCCCACACCATCACACGGGGTTATACATGGAAGAAGGGCTTAGTGTAGGTAATTTGGTTTAAGAGTGGGTACTCATGATGGGAATTGTATCTTTATAACAGGAGACAGAGAAAGCTTATTTTTTCTTCTACCAGGTAAGGATAGCAGGAGAAGGGCCATTGCACAGCAGAGAGCTATTTCCATACACTGATCTGTCATGCCTGTATCATCCTATGTCTTGATTTCTAACACTTGTAACTATGAGAATAAAAATGCTTGTTGTTAGTCATGTCATACTCTGTTATAGGTTAACATCAAAAGTCAGTTATTGAAAAAGAAAACAAAAATTATCATTTTTTTAAAATAAACTGACTTACCATAGTGATATACAAATAAACATCTCAGAAGCAAAAGCAATTGCATATACAGAGATCTATCTAAGGCTTAGAAGAAATGGCTGAGTTGGTAATATTTGAGCAATTGTCAAGTTACCAGATATATCTATCTATATCTGTGGAAAATGGATTCTATCATCTCTGAAAAAAGATGCCACAAGGAAAGCAGATGTAACTGTACCCAAGCCCTGAGGAGTTCCAATGCTATTGGGGATGTCATCCAGACAAGATTTCGTACAAGTTTGAATGCCATGTTGGTATTGCACATCCAAATCCCAGCTAAATACATACCTAGCATTTGCGACTTACAAATGCAGAAAAGGTGTTGCCCATTCAGGAGTTACTGTAAACTGAACCAAGAGTGAGCTGTTCCTAAAGAGAAAGCAGAAGTCTTCAGTTTGAAGGGAAAAGGTCACTGGGGCCAGAGGCAGTCCTGTTGCTAAGTTTAAGATCTGAGGATGGCATGCAGAGCACCTGGACATCCAGTGCAGTCTGCATATTACTTAGTGGGGGGTCACAACCTCATTGTAGAATTTAATTCCTGAAAGTAGGAAAAGCTAGGTTTAAATGTTCATATTGCCCATGTCTCAAACTTTAAATTCAAATTATATACTGCCTAAACTCATCACTATTTCTGTGTCTATAGTAGTGTTTCCAATAGTGTTCACTACTCTCAAAACTCTTCAAGAAATGCATTAATTTTTTAAAAATTCTATGAATTCTGCAAAAGCTTCAAAATCACTAGTAAAATGACAAACTATATTGGATAAAAATATTTCTGTATAGTGACTTGGCCTTCATTTCTACAAAAACTTATGCAAATATGCAGAATCCAGACAAAGAAGAATAGTTTAGGCCAAACCAATTCTGAACTAGAATAATTCAGTTATTCTAAAGCTTATGGTGCAGTTTATGAGTTATCTAGCCTTGTTTCATTTGTTTTTTCTTTGTGGTCCTTGAATTCTTCCAGTTTTCTGCCTACTATAATTCTTCTAGAAGATGATCCAAAGGGAAAAAATAAAAAAGAAAGAAGGCTTACTGAAAATATGGCTTTTGTGAAACTATCGTGCAGAGGAAAAAATTATTTAGTCAGATGGAAGGAAGACTGTATTTGATGAAATTAAATTGAGAGATTACTTGTAGACTTACAATGCACATGTTCCTAATTATCTCAGACAAGTAGGTTTAAAGAATTTTTACTGCTTGTTAAGCCTCTTTATATTTTTGATCTTTACTTAAAATTGTTTTCCAGAAATATAAGCTTTTAGGAAAAAAATTAAACAGCTATAATTAAACTTTCTATAGATGAAGCAAGAGATGGAGTTTTAAAGTTACACTCCTTTGAAACATCCTTTACACCCACAAACACACACAAATACATAACCTTGTCACAGTCATATTCATTCACACACTCATATACATGTCTACACATGTATACTGAAGCATACATGGACCCAATGTATGCATACACAGACACACACCAGCCTTGCTGGCCATCAATGCAAATTCAAAGCTTCATGTAATCTGAAAACTCTGTTCTAAATTATAAGGATAAGGGTAATTTTATATTATATAGGCTATAATAACACTGACCTTTTTAGGAACAGAGTCTGTAGTATTTTAGAAATATAACTAATATTACTGTAATTTTGTTAGACTACATTGCTATCAACTTTGACAGTACCACTACCAACATTTGTTGAGAACAGAGTGATTTATGTTAGTTACTGAGGTAAAATAAGTTATTGTTCATTAACTGGCAAAACTGTAGGATGATACAGGCTGACAAACAATTTTATGTTGATAAATTGTTGTATACTTATTTGCAAGGCTGGCATAAATAATCTTATTTCTTCAAGGTACACACAATAGATAGCAGGAGATATGAGATGTTGTACATCCAGGAACTCATTTAAGATAAACGCAGAACTTTCCATTATTTTTCTCAGTCCTCTGATTCAAAAAAGATGAAATATTTGGATGGATATGGAACAAATCCATAGATCTTGGGGAATAAAAGTACTTAGTTCCAAAAGGTTGTTTTATTTCTTGAGGTAACACAAGTTTACAATATTGTGTTTTAAAGGTATGGGATCTCCACATTTGGGTTCCCCCCATCCACAACCAAATCACCCATAATCCACCACCATATTCTTCTATGCTCTCCCCCCCCTTTTTTTTAAAGATTTATTTATTTGTGCATACAGAACTGGGGTACAGGCCAGAGGTTCAGAGGCGGCGAGAGGCTTCACCAGAGACAGAGTGGGGAGCAGAACAGGCAGATCTGCGAAGTACACAGCTGAGGGGGGCAGCGGGCGGGTCAGGAGAGGTCTGCCACGCCATGTGGTCACCTCCGGGGCAGGCGGGAATCAAACTCATGGCGAAGTGGCTTAAGCTTCTCAGTGCTGTGTCTCAACCCGCTGCGCCACCAGGGAGGACCTCCCCTTTTTTTTTTTATTTGCCCCTCCAACATCCCTTCTCCTCCCCCTCTAGCACCCTCAACTCTACAGTCAAATTTTAGAGTTTGTTATTAGTTTTGGCTTTATCAGAATTCCTTTTCTCTCCACACTCTTACCAATACTTACTGTTTCTTATCTTTTGGATATGGTTTATTCACACAGGTGTGAGATGTTGTCTCATGGGTTTTAATTGCATTTCCTAATAACTAATGTTGAACATTTTTTAATGTGCTTATTGGCCATCTGTGTGTCTTCTTTAGAGAAGCATCTATTTAATTCTACCCATTTTAGATTTGGTTGTTTTCTTTTTAATGAATTGCATGAGTTCTTTATAGATCTTGGGTATTAGCCTCTTGTTAGAGGTAGAGTATACAAACATTTTCTTCCATTTAGTAGGGCTTCTTTTTGTTTTAGTAACAGTTTCTTTTTGCTGTTCAGAAGTCTGATATAGTTTCAATTGTTTATTTTCTCTTTTATTTGCCTTGTTTTAGAGCGGAATCCACAAAGAACATCTATTGTGGGGTGTTTTTGTTTTTTTTTTTTTAATTTTTATTTATTTATTCATATGGAACTGGGGTACAGGCCAGAGATGCGGAGGGTGAGAGGCTTCACCAGAGACAGAGTGGGGAGCAGAACAGGCAGATTGAGGAAGTACACTGCTGAGGGGAGCAGCCAGCGGGTCAGGAGAGGTCTGCCGCGCCATGTGGTCACCTCCGGGGCAGGCGGGAATCGAACTCATGCGGAAGTGGCTTTAGCTTCTCAGTGCAGTGCTTTAACCCCTGCGCCACTAGGGAGGGCCCTGTGGGGTGTTTTATCTATGTTTTCTTCTATTTATCTTATAGTTTCAGGTCTTACATCCAAGTCCTCTATCCATTTTCAGTTGATTTTTGTATCAAGTGTGAGATAGTGGTTTGGCTTCATTTCTTTGCATAGCATTGTCCAGTATTCCTAGAACCACATGTTGAAGAGGTTTTTCCTTGATCCAGTGTATATTCTTCTCTCCATTGTTATAGATTAAATGCCCATATAGTGTGTGTTTATTTCTGAGCTTTCAATTCTTTTCCATTGTTCTATTTGTCACTTTTTGTTATACTACCATACTGTTTTAATTTTTATAGTTTTGTCATGTTTTTTAAGTCTTAAGTGTGATACCATTATTTCTCTTCTGTTAGCACTGCATTGCCTGTTCAGGGTCTTTTTTGGTACCACATTAACTTGCAGTGTTTGTTCTCTTTCTTTGAAGAATTCCATTGGAACTTTGATAGAGATTGGAAAAAGTATTCATTGGAAAATACATTACAAAGAACTTTTAAAAAGGCAAGTGTAAATTTCACCCTAAGGATTAGTCACTTAAAATTTACAATCTATATTTCTAAACCTAAACCCTACATAATTATCAGATCTCTAAAATTATTACTGCAGTTGATGTATTTGCCTCCAATTCAAAAGTAAATCATTTTTTGTACCTGTTACTTATTTGTGTAGATTTCAAATTCCATTCCTCTTCAAAGCCCACTCTCACATAGATTTTCTAGTTTTAACAGGATCATATACTCTTTCTTTACAATCCTGAACTCTATTCTTCAGCCAATTACAAGCACAGTGTCAAATTTTAAGTGCTTACAACTCTAAGCCTCAGGCCTCTAGTATTATAATGTCTAAAATTCATGTCAAATGTCAAGACCATTGTAATCAGAAACAGTGAGGCATATTCCATTGTTATATGTCATCTATAGAGAATAAAGATATCATCAATGTCAATGTTAAAACTAAAATTATAGGGGCAGTTGGTGACATGTTAGAGTCAATACATTAATCTAAAGTATCCTCCATCATTAGTCTGTTGAACTCATTGGTTTATAAAATGGCTTGGTTTCACAGTTTAAAAATAAAATGGTTTTGCAGTCTTTGTGTAAGTTCTAAGCCTTTTCGAAGTCATTGACTAAACCTTATTTTCATGATGAGTTCAGAGTGAAAGCAGAAGGAAAAGTAATTTTATACTTCCAATGCCTTTTTAAAATGCTTAAACAGGAGTTACTGCTTTATAAAGTAGCACTTACTTTTATATTAAAATTTGTTAAGCTCAAACATTAGTACTTAAGCTGTTTTTGAGTTTTCTAATGTAATAGATCTAATGGCTTAATTAAATTAAGCAAACATAACATTTAGTGTGCATGCTGTTATTTTCTCCAAAGAAACTACTGATTCTCAATCTTTAAATTCTTTAGGGAAAAGATAGTTCTGCATTCAGATCTTTTACCACATAACAGCTTGCACCACATAATTAAAATGTTTGTATTTGTTACCAGGTAAACTGTCTGATTGAAGCTACCTCTTTTACAGTGATAATAGAGATGTAAATTAAAAGAAAACAACCCAGAACTAGTGAAAATTTGAAAGCATCCCTATGGAGTCTTGAAAGGTAGGTCAATTAGGAATAAATAAGAGGATTTATAATAACTAAAGCTTCTCCATTAGTACCAGAGCTAATAAATAACATTGAGATGTTTTTTCCCACTCAAAACAATGTTTAATGGCACAGTACCATGTTAAAAATGAGATGATCCATACAAGAGATATTTATTATGATGAATAAACAAAATTCGATGATCTGTTGAAGTAAAAATCAGCGCTATCTAGGATGATTAGGATGTATGACTTGGACAATGTGTTCTTCAAAGAGGAACTTCAAAATAAGATGAAAATGTGGTAAGTCAGAAGAGATAATGAATTCACTTTAGTCTCTTGAGATAAAGTCATTGGAGAGATATTCAGGTAGGAACCATGTGAAATGCAGACATTCAAAATCAAAATAAATTGAGATTTATTCAGTTTTACCCTCTGGTTGTTCAGTAAACTGAGTCTTGGCAAAGAACTTTGGTTTCCTTAGGAATTAAATGCTTCATCCTATATGAAGAAGAATAAAAGAAAATTGTCCTATAGGGCAGTTATAATACACCCTCAAGAGAAGAGTGCAGACAATACTATAATCACACAGTCTTGAAGTAGTTTCCAGAAGACTACTAAGTACACGGAATCTGACTGAAACTACTTAGTACTGTGTTCCTTGTCTAAGTACCCAAAATATGTGATGTATGAAACTCTCTCATCTAAGTGTGCTCAACTAAGGAGGCTGTTAATCTTATTTTACATTTTCTTTTTAATTTTTCTAATGGGAATAATGATTATACATAAATAAGACATATGTCTTCCTGTTGACTGGCTCAGTTATTTCTCATTTTTTAAACACTGGTTATCTATATAAATAGATTGCAAACTTTGTAATCCTATAGTGAAAAGATTAATAATATTAACAAAAAATTACTAATTTTATTACATTTATATCAATATAGTCATTTTATGGCTGATAGTATATTTATATTTTATTTGGAAATTTCAGAAATAGCAAAAACTATTGTACCATTCTTTTTTTTTTTTTAAAGATTTTTATTTATTCATACAGAACTGGGGTACAGGCCAGAGGCTCAGGGGCGGTGAGAGGCTTCACCAGAGACAGAGTGGGGAGCAGAACAGGCAGATCGACGAAGTACACTGCTGAGGGGAGCAGCGGGCGGGTCAGGAGAGGTCTGCCACGCCATGTGGTCTCCTCCGGGGCAGGCGGGAATCGAACTCATGCGGAAGTGGCTTCAGATTCTCAGTGCTGTGCTTTAACCCGCTGCGCCACCAGGGAGGGCCTGTACCATTCTTTTAAGTGGTGTCTTGTGATATCTTGTGATACCCCGTAAAAATCTAATACTTCCCCCACCACACCAGAAGTGACCATAACTAGTAATTTTTTAGTTGTTTCAATTCTTGCAAACAAACTCAGTAGAGTGAAATACATGATGTCAAATGAAATAATGGAAATATAAGAAATAAATGCAGGAAGGATAAATGTGAAAGACTTCCAACTGCTTAAAGCAATAATAGTAACAAATTACTGTTGTGTTTATAATATCTGGAATTAAAACACATGGCAAATAGAGTAAAAGAAGACTGAGGAACTAAATAATATTAAAAATGATTTCAAATATTTTACTTTATACTGAGCCTAGTCTAATTTAAATTACATGGTATTAAGTTATGGGTGATAACTTAATAAACCCACATGTCTGGTTTTGTCCCAACCTGGCTGCTCAGCCCCATCCTCAGGTCCCAGTGTGCTTCTCATTGGTAGTGATGGGATTTGTAGTTCCAATATTTGGGGTGGGGCTGGAGTCCATTAAACATGTATCTGTTACAATGCTAATAAATTTATATGAACATAATAATGTAGATTTGAAATATATAAAACAAAAAGTCACAGAACTGAAATGAGAAATCAACAAATCCACAATATATTATAATCTGGAGGTTTTAAAACATGTTTCTCAATAACTTATAGAAGAAAGGTGAGAGTGAATACATTTGAACATGTTTAACCATTTGATCTAATTAACACTTATGAAGTGCTACATCCAAAAATGTAGAAAATGTGCACTTTTTTCCAAAATTTTCTGAACCATGAATCATATTTCAACACATTTCAAGAGTTGAAAAACAGTACAGTACATGCTCTATGAATCCTCTAGTAACAGAATTAGAAATCCATTGGAAGAACACTTTTCACATTTCCATAGTGTACTTCTATATAATCTGTGTGAAATTCTTAAAAAATGTCATCCACAGAAAATTAGAAAATATTTTGAAACCAAAGGAATATAAAATACAGCATATCAAAATGTTAAAGATTCTGCTAAAGTAATAAAAAAAGGGCAATTCCCATTTTATAGTACCAGATAAATCTATGTACTTCAAGATAAGCATTAAGAGATGGCATGCCTGCAGACCCCTTTTGAGGAGCTGCCTGGAGGCCAAATATCTGGAGAAAATATTCTCAGCTCCCTTTGAGGGCTTAATTCTATCACTTTCCATTTGCTCCTTGGTGAAGAACAATGATTGGTAGTTTGGCTGAGTCTTCTAGGATCTCATTCTCCTTTCCGGTTATTTACTTTGTGATGAAAAATTGTATTATAAAATTTAGAACCATCCTATTAACTATTATACAACATAAGATCAAAGCAACACATATCAACAAAAGTCAACACTGAAGTTCTGTTATCTATAGTTCTAAGGCTGAAATTGATATGATTTCAAATTGAGACAATAATATGTATAGAGACCTCCAAGCATACTTCTCAGATAGTATTGTAAATATTTCCATTCCCCACTCTGAACAGATTCAAAAGACCCTTGGGAATTAATCAGCAAAGAGCCAAATTTGTCTGTCATTTTAGTTAGACTGTCTCATAACTATGCTTGGCATTTAAACAATAGAGGTAACTGACATAAATATTTGATCACTTGACTCCATTTTAATAAATTTAGCCAGAAAGACTCACTGGTTTTAAATAAGTAAGAAAATTAATATATTTCATGACTCATAAAAATGAAGTGAAAATGTATAGAAAAATTCCATTTATCGAGCCAGACAAAATGAACATGATAATTAGTAGCATGTTAAATTATCCTTAATCATTAAGTTACAGTATGTATGTTCCCAATTTTTGGCTTTCAATATTCTTTGATTTTAATTAGTACTAGTAATAAGGTATTTTCTGTATTTTCTCCTTATTGATTTCATGAAAAAAATATCTCAAAGAATCTGTTATATTAAATTCTCTTAAATCTCCAATCATGTTTACTTTGTTAAGGAAATTGTAATTTGATTAATAACCATCAGCCAATCCTTATTTTTCTCTTCATTTTAGATTAGAGAGTTTCATGATAGCTATTTTCTTCAGTCTGAATTTATATTTCATTATTTCCAAAACAAGTATATTTTTTCTTTGTTGACTTATGGATTGGATGTCCCTACCTATTGATGCTAAGTAAATCGTATGTCTTTAGGTGTGATGATATTTTATGCATAGGAAATTCCAGTCAGCTTCTCTAACACAAAACAAAAATTACGTTTAATCTAATATTTTTCAAAATATGGTTCTCACTCAACTTGCATCAGAATACTTGTTACAAATGCAGAAACTTTTCACACTTACTCCAGGCCAGTTGAACAAAAAGTATGGTGAAAGAAAGTACCTGTATTTGCAATAAACTCCTCACCCCCACCACACACACACACACACACACACACACACACACTCTTCTGGCCTGCACCCTAGTTCTTCAATGAAAAAACAAAGTATTTTTTTATTCAAATGGTCAGAATTGTGGAATGGTTAGTATTATCATCATTATAAGACCAAGTAACTTCTACAACATTATGAGAATTAACGATTAATGCTGTTCAACACATGCACCATTCCTGGTTACCCTGAAAATGAGACATTCACCTTATTTGTTCTTGGGCAAGGCTTATTAAGTATTTGGAATATCTCCTAAGAATTAATTCCTGAAAAATGTAAACTGTGCTTCACAAAATAGAATCTAAGTACAGGTACTTGAAGAAGACAAGGCAGTTGGATTCAAAAGGACTTATTTTTATAGCCTTACTAAATAGCTTCCAAATGCCTAGTTTGATAATGATGCATGAATATTTTTACTCTAGGGGCCCAGTGAAACTAATTGCTTTGGAACATTCGCTTCTCTCTTTCTTGAGAGAAGCACAAGCCACTTCATATAATTTAACCCATTATTTCACATACTAATTTTCCAAATATGTAAGTTGCAAGCATGGTGTTGAAATTTATACGCTTTGTCAGTTACTCTTGGCACTGGCCTTCACTTGTCATTTTATCAGTTTGAAAAAGCATTCCTCTAGGATGATCAACTGTAATGCAGAACAGATTAACCTATCACTTTCTTGTAATGATTTTAGAGTATTAAAAAATAAAAACCTACAGTGAGCCTGAAGCAAATGAGAACATTAATGATTAATGATGTTGTTTGAGCAAAGTTTATAATTGAAATTCAATGAGTGAAGCCGTCATGGCATTATTTTCAGTGAATCAAAATGGTTTAATGACCTCTTGTCAAAATGGAGCATAACTATATATCATTAATATTATCTTATTAACACTGAGAAAATAACTGTTACAATATTTTATTTTGATTGACTGTCTGGAGTTATTGTTTATTCAGAATGTTTGAGAAAGAACTTCATTTATACTGACCATACACATTTCATTGTCTAAGGTAAAAAATTGACCCATAGTTAATATGGTGCCTTATGTAGTGCTCCAGTATAGACAAAATTCTATTCTAATGACTGCTTTCACAATCCCATTGTATTCAATGGTCTATTTTCACTTCCTAAATAAAAGACACTACTAACACTGTTTTTGTACTGAAATACAATACAGTCTATAAAAAGAAAGTCCTGAAAACATACATATCCTTGTTAAGTCCCTGAATATTAATTTGTTTAAAATAGTATCTTGGGTCCTCCCTGGTGGCACAGCGGGTTAAAGCACAGCACTGAGAAGCTAAAGCCAATTCAGTATGAGTTCGATCCCTGCCTGCCCCGGAGGTGACCCACATGGCGCAGCAGACCTCTCCTGACCAGCCCACTGCTCCCCTCAGCAGTGTACTTCATCAGTCAGCCTGGTCTGCTCCCAACTCGGTCTCTGGTGAATCCTCTCTCAGCCCCTGCACCTCTGGCCTGTATTTCAGCTCTGTATGGATAAATAAATCAAAATCTTAAAAAAAATAGTATCTTTTTAGTTCAGTGTTAGTATGTATATATGCAGAAACTTTGTGTGAATGTGTATTTAAAGTGAAATCATTAACATGTATGGCGATGCTAATAACTTGAAGGTCGAAGGTCAGATTATAAGTAGAGCTTGAGACGTGGATGGATTCCCTTCTCATAGCCCTGGTGCTGGTGGCAGTAACATAGTGATGTTCCTTCAGCCCAATCATGTGATGATTTGGGAAACCTAATCTTTTCACTCACACTCTTATATGTAAATATTTTTTTTTAAAAAACCTCCACCCAACCTTCAGGACCCCATCCCTGAAATTCATCTTTGGCCAAATAAAATTAGAGGTGACATATTACTCTTCTCCATAATCTTTGACAAATAAAAAAATCTTGAATTTTAGTGTCTACCCTCTGTTTCATGCATTGATTCAAATAAAGCCAATCTACTGTGCAGCCATGTGTCTATAAGCTTAGTGTATACACCTAATCAGGGGTGGATTGAGTTTGTCCCATGCCAGTCTTTCATACCTTTTCCACAATCTTGTATACCTTATTGATAAAAATATGAATTAAGTATTTCATCTGTTGGCCATAATGCCTCTTGGCATCAGGTTGGTTTGTTGCCATCATCTACTAATGATTAAATGAATGAGTACTTTTTGCACAAGTCAAGCTCTAATTATACACTAGATGCATTTGGTTGTGTTTGCTTTTGCTCCATATGTAGAAAATAGTCAATAGTAAATAAGCTAGTCTGCTTTAATCAATTAAAAAATAAACATTGATAACGGCCGAAAACCATGAGGAACATTGCTCTGACAAAAAAATTTGAGATATGTCATCCAGTATGTTTGTTTACCCTCATTAGCCATTACAGACAGTATCTCAAATAGTAAAGGCTTATATAACTCTAAAGGAATAATAGGAAATATATCCAGGAGAGATAACTTAAAAGAGTTTCTATAGCCAAGACTTTTCTAAAGCCTTTATATTGAATCTGGGAAGCATAGAGTTTGGAAAAAGGATTAAAAAATGATTTGAGAATTCAACTGAAATCCCTAGGTCTAAAATATAATCCCAAGTAAAATCATTTAAAAATAAATTATCTGGAAACCTGTTTTAGCTGCATTTGAGATCTAGGATGGTACTGTTCATACATTCCTGAATTGAAATTATACTGTGATCCCACTATATGCCAGCTATATTGTTCCACTGTGGTATCCTGATTTTTAATGTATCCATAATTTTGCCACTTTCTAGAATATCACTTACTTAGAACCCTACATTATACTATCTATTGAGTCTAGCATCTTCCTTTTTATGATGTGCATTTAAGTTTCCTCCATGTCTTTTTGTTGCTTGATAACCTTGTTCTTTTAGTGCTTACTATTAAATTTCATTTTCTTGGTGGTCCATAGTTTATTTTATCCATTTATATTCCCAAAAACACATTAGCTATTTCTGAGTTTTGTCAGTTCCAGAAACTTTCTGTAAATATCTCTGCATTAGTTTTTGTATAGCCATAGTTTTGAACTGTTTTCTGTAACTACCGTGTTGCATTCCTACCAGCCATGAAAGAGAGCTCTTGTTACTTTACATCCTTGTCAGCTTTTGATATTATCAGTGTTTTTGGAATTGAGCATTTTAAAATGTCTTTATTGGTATCACATGGATGTTTTGACTTTTATTTCCTGAAAATATAACTTGTGCTGCATATTTTTATGCACTCATTTTCCATCCACATCTTCCCTAGAGTGATATTTATTAAGGTGTTTGGCCCACCTTTAGTTGGGTTATCTGTTTGTTTGTTTGTTTGTTTGTTTTAATTCTAAGAATTATTTGTATAGTCTGTATAAGAATCCAGATAAGCTCTTCAAATATTTTGTTCCAGACTGGAAATGAAACAGTAGACTTCTGTATGCAAAAAGTGAATCTAAACACAGGTGTTGCATCTTTCAGAAAAGGTAGCTAAATGTTTCATAGGCCTAAATGTAAAATGCAGAACTATAAAACTTAGACAATAATTTACAATAGAATTTAAATGACCTTAGTTTAATGATAATTTTTAAAATGCCATATCAGTGCATGATCTTTGAATGAATTATTAAAATGACCTCATTGAAATCTCCACACTATTTCACTTTACATATTTTCTATACATAATATCACATAATATTGTCCATACTTATTATTTCAACTCACTTTTATGTGAGAACTACGAAAATTATTTCTAATATAGACTTTGCATAAGTTAAAGATACCTGTTTGTTAATGCCCTAGAAATCCAGTTAGAATTGCCACAATCATCCTGAGCACAACATGTACAATTAAAAATTTCTCCTCTTTATTCTCTTTGTTCCCTTTGTTGATGATTTTGTCACTAATATTCCACTCATGTTAGAAAACAATGTCATTTTTGACCTCTCTTTTGTCACTAACTAGACATATCACTAATGAGCTACCATTTATATAATTTGTCCTCACTGGTTATCTATTTCTTCTGTATTTTCTTATAATTATTAAATTAGCATTACCAAAGTTTCAGTGTTAATCATACACTCATAATTTTCTCATAATTAATTATGTTAACATTATTCTCTGTCCCTCAAAATATATTCTCCATAGTGCCTCAACAGTATAAAAATATGAAAGATGTATGTGAACATATCACTCATCATCTTGTGTTTAATTCAGTAATAACAATCTATAGCACTTTGAATATAGTACAGATTCCATAACATGGTGTACATGTACCTATATTTTCAACCAACTGCCCAGTCTTTCCAACATTATATCCTACACACACGCACACCCATTCTATTCTGCATTTATTCCACATCCTGGCTCAACTTTCATCCTTTCTATATTTCAGTTTTACTTCTACCTAGAACCTTTATTTTCCCCAAGTTAGGTTTGAATCAATGATACCATGCACACAGGGGAATCTCTACATACTGCATTTTGGTGGTTTGTCTGAGTGTCTATATAAGTAAGATGGTAGAAGAATGAAAATGATGGTCTTGCCTCCACCATTCATGTACAATTCCTAAAGAATGACGGTGACCCCTGAATGACAAAGGATTGACTATTTTATGCAAGGGGATAATGTGGTAGAAAGAGATAGGATATAATTTAACTGTGTTTGTAGTGATACTGGGGCACTGCAACCCAAAAGAGGGAGAAGCATCTAGTAACTACATGAAGCTGCTCTGCTGATACTGACTGAAATGTTTATGCTCCTAATGCTCCTACTGGAAATTTTAGAAACCAAGTACTGTTTTGGAGAAGTAAGTACACAGAACCAGAAAACTGTGGGGTAATGGTGCAGGGACAAATGGCAGGTCATGGTACCCTGAGCCAATAGTGAAATACCTTGAGCCCCCACTAAGATATATAAAGCAACAGTGAGTGAACTAAAGAGAGATTTTGAAAACAATACAATAGTAGAGAGAACTGTAAGATCCATTTATAACTATAGACAAATTGATAAGACTAAAGAAACAATAATCTTATATGATGACTAAACCAGATAGTCTTCAATGCACATCTACAGAACACTCCACCCACATATTACTGCATATACACTTTTCTTCATGTGCACACAGACTATTGTCAAAAATAAAACATATGTTCAGTCAAAGACAGTTGTTAATAAACATATGGTGACTGAAATCATACCAAGCATGCTTCATGTGTCCGTATATCCTTAGTACACAAGCTGTGGTACTCCTATATCATACTAGATGGTTGATACTCATGTTCTCAAGTAAATATTTTTAAATGGTCTGATGCAATCTAGTAAATAACTTAACAATATATTACAGAATGTAAACTTTGAAAACAGGTTCAAATTATGTTCTTCATGCTTCCTAGCTGCTGAAGTTTGTAGTGTTAGAACATTAAATATTTAGCTCCTTAAAGGTATTTTTCCATTATAAAAAATTAATATTAAGTGATATCTGTTCATAAATGCTCCTGAATGGGTATCTATTTGCTGGACCTTTAGGAGAGATTTAGTAATAGTAAATAATGTGGTAGTAATAAATGACTTGGTGTGACTGTTCAGTGTGAGGTTAGCGCACAGTAGATCCCGTTTCATAATAGGAGCCATCTTGGCCTACTCTCAACCCCATTCTGGAAGACTATGTTATTTACTTCTCCAGCCTGCTTAAGGGGGCAGCTGAAACATTTTTTTGCTGGAAAGAATTCTTAGTCAAAGATGTTACCTTACCATTTTTATTGTTGCCTTTATTGTTTCCTCAGGTTGACAGGAACTAAGGATATTTATCTTATTGGAAACATTTCTTAAATGTTTATGTAAAATTTATAATTCTCTAATAAGTGGGACTTAAATAATGGAAAGTCATTTAATTATGCATCCCTTTTGGGTATTTTAACATTTATGCTTCTCTCAAAATAACTAACCATGTCCTGTTTTTTAGGGGGTTTTCTATTACTCTGACAAATGGCTATAGGTGTTCTCTGTAGTGTGTGCATGTGTGTCTCTCTCTCTTTATAACATGGAATTATAAGTTAATCACAAATCAGAATGGCATAATTTTTCATGATGACTGCATAGAACATCAAAATACATGCATATATGTGCCTTGCCTTTTTATTCCTTTCACGGTGTCCTTCACAATGTGGAAATTTTAAACAATTATACAATTCTGCCCTAGAAATTATCTGAAATACACTTTTTGTTGAGATGACAATAATAATAGTAACATTTTCATTTTCTAGGCCAAGGAATGACCATATTCCCTGGATCACATTATTATTGCCAGGAGAAATACATATTCTTCAGACTTGAAAAAAAGCTTAGAGATTTTGAAGCTTTGTAATATGAATTATATGTAAAAAATCAAAGTGTTGCAGAGGCCTGAATTTAGGAACTAGTAGCAAACTTGAAAATAAAAAGTAGTGCTTTACTATAGATTATACTAGCTCAAAATCTAACTAAATACATGGAGCTCTTTTCTTGTAAGTAAATATACTAAGAATGGATTATACAACAATCTAGCGTAACATTAGTTTAACATTAAATGAATCACATTATTTAGAGTGGAAAACCTGCATTCAGGATATTTTCTGTGACTGAACTTCCTGGCTGCTTCACTTTGGAGAGATTTGCAATCTTCTGTCATATCAGCTCTAATTTGCAAATAATATATGTGTTACAGGTACTTCACAGAATTGTTGAGGACATATTTTTTTTTGCATTAATTGCTGTGCATAATATAAAATATTCTAGATTTAATAGTAGTATGCTTTTTTATCATTATCTTCTTCTTGTCAGATTTCAAAAAACGTCGATTATATAATCCAAGATTAATATTGCTTTTATAAAGTATTGAAACCATTTAAGAGTTTTACTAGCTGATTCAGGTAATAATTGCCAGATTATTTTTGTTTGAAGGCATTAAATGGTAGAATGAGTTAGTAGATGTCATCAAATTGTCCTTTAAGAAATAATTCATACAGCCCCAGTTTTCATTTATTACCTTTTGGGCCTAATTTCTGATTTATTAAAGTTCATTTAACCATCTTCTTTATCATTCAGACAACAAAATTTTATGAAATATCGTGTTATGTTCAGATACTAGTTTGCATAAAGCTCACTATGTCAAATGGGTCATGATTTAATGGGAAAAAAGACAAACCACAACTGAAATGCAGTGTCATCAATGCTAGGATATATATAAATATACATATATATGTATATATGTGTGTATATATATATATATATATATATATATATATATATATATATAGTGAATCCAGACTTGAATTTTTAAAAGTGATTGACAGGTGTGCTTAACTAAGTGAAGCCATAGGGTGAGGGGTAGGAGTGGTGGGATGAGAAGGAGCTGTGAAGGCAGGAAATAGCATGTGCTTTCCAGAGGGAGGAACATATGTAACAGTAGAAATGACAAGAAAAAAATTCCTTTTTTCTGCAGAATCACTGTAGTACTCACCGGCAAGATTCTCTTCCCTGTTATAAGTAGAGGATAAAAAGCACATTCGGGATGAAAGATTCGGTGAGGTAAGGTGCAGATGACAATCACAATATGACTTTGAGCAGGATTCAGATGCAAGTGGAGACAATATCATAAAATGCAACATATGCAGTGCTGAGAAATTTGAATCTCACTACTTCAGTTTATGAAGAGGTATGGGAATTTTGAGCGGGGCTGTGATGTGACTAAGTTAGGATTTTATGATGGTTACGTGGAATGTGGGAATGTCTCTTCATTGGTGCTGCCTACCATTCCTCATTGGCATCTTGGCTGCCCTCAGACCCCTCAGGAAGCCCAAGATCATCAAAAAGAGGACCAAGAAATTCATACAGCACCAGTCAGACAGACAGATCAAAATTAAGCGTATCTGGCGGAAACCCAGAGGCGTTGATAACAGGGTACGCAGAAGGTCTAAGGGATAGATCTTGATCCACAACAATGGTTGTGAGAGCAACAAAGAAAACAAAGCACATGCTGCCCTGTGGCTTCTGCAAGTTCCTGGTTCACAACGTCAAGGAGCTCAAAGTGCTGCTGGTGTGTAACAACCACAAAGTCTCCTCCAAGAACCGCAAAGCCATTTTGGAAAGAGCAGTGCAGCCGGGCATCCCAGTCACCAATCCCAATGCCAGGCTGTGCACCAAAGAGAAGAGTAACCAGTTCGTGTGTGTGTATTGTGTTAATAAAGCCATGACACTGCCTCTGGAAAAAATAAAATAAAATATGTTTGAGACACCAAGAAGAGAGTGATTTGAAAACTTGCCAGTGGAAACAAACTTCAGAGAATCTCCAGAAGTAGGCTCTGTCTCCTTTCTTAAGAACCATCGGTATTTTTTCAATTCTGCTAAAAATAAAATTCAAACCCTTATGCTCATCAAGTCCCTGCAAAACTTGGCTTCTAAGCAACAATAGGTAGCATTACAGCATAGTGTCAAAAGAGTGAACGTGTTTCTATTAAAATTTCAGTTCACCATTTTAATAACTGTGTGACCTTGTATAAATTACCTAATCTCCTTGTGATTCAGTTTCTGATTCCCAGAATGAGAATTAAAAAAAAAAAAGGTAAATATGAGTGAAAAATATAATAATCCACTTAAACATTTATCACAGTAATTGGGCATGAAAAGCACTCAGTAAATACTAGGTAATAAAAACCGATCGTGCAATTCTATATGCTCACTCTACGTTACTCTCACTCTTCTGACAGAAGTTCCTAGAATAAACTTTGAAGCATGTGAGAATTCAACTTTTGCATCTTTTAGCCCAGAACATTCTTTTTCCACTACTCTGGTTCCCTTATGTCTTTCCTCTCATGACTTGATGGCACCCTCCTCCTCAGTGACCTTCCTTGAATACTCTGTGTATATAATGTACCATTATTCTCAGTCGTGCCAACCTGGTAATAGTCTTCAATGCACTTAGCACAAATTTAAATATTTATTTGCTTACTTATTAATTATACTTCTCTTCAACTAGACTGTAAACTCCCATGAGAATTTCCTGTTCTCTTGTGTAAGGATTTAAGTAACTTCTTCATTGATTCAAAGTTAAGTAATATTGTATCCATTTATCTTATGCATCTGGTGCACAGAAAGTTTCAAAAAATGTTAAATACTGAAAAAGTACAATACAGAGACTAGGAGATTGGTTCAATGTAGAACGATGGAGTAGTAAGGAAGAGGTTATCAAGCATGATGAATATGAAGAGAAAAATTAAGGGGTAAAGAAAAAGGAGCACTTTAAATTTAGACACATTCGTGGGCACAGTAAACTGTATTTGGGTATTGGGGTCACCGCTCCAAGGAGAGGTTTGAATTCAAGATAGAACCAATACTAGTAATTGTACACATAGTACATAGTAATACGTGCATTAACCTGAACAGAGCAGTGGACAGAGACTGGAGCTTAGTAAGGAATCTCAGGGAGGATTGTTCTTTTTTTTCTTTTTTCTTTTTTTAAAGATAGATTTAATGTATATTATTATCTATCTTTTCTTTTTTTATTACAAAAGTTTATTTTTACATCATTTTGTACATTTTTTTTTCCATCTCAATTGTAATCCCCGTGGGTTTCCCATGACCAAGTCACCCATGTGCCATCACCATAATCCCGTGCATTTCCCTCCCCCCCCCCATTTTTGATCCCATTCCCCACTCCACCCCCACATAATGTCTCTGATATATGGCTGTTTATTATTCTTGTTATTTTCTCACCTGGTCCATTATACTCCTGCTATGAGTGAAACCATCCGGTATGTTTCTTTCTCTTTCTGGCTTATCTCACTAAGCATGATCTTTTCCAGCTCCATCCAAGTTGCTGCAAAAGACATGCGTTTCTCTTTTTTGGTTGCTGAGTAATATTCCATTGTATATATGTACCACATCTTTTTTATCCAGTCATCTACTTTTGGGCATTTGGGCTGCTTCCATGTTTTTCCAATTGTAAACAAAGCAGCAATAAACATGGGGGTACAGGTATCTTTTTCAATCAGTGTTTTTGTGTCTTTTGGGTAGATACCTAGGAGTGGGATTGCTGGGTCGTAGAGAAGGGAGGATTGTTCTTTAAGATGCAAATGGAGAAAGGCTAAAAGGGAGAAAAACTGATGGGGATTTTGGGGTAAACCATCAACGAAACAAAACAGAAATAAGCAGTATCATTCTGAAAAATAGCCTGGTATTTCAGATTGTTTTATTTTTCTGTAACTATCAAGAACTTGATCTCTTCATGAGCTATCACTACATTTCTTGGATGCCACCCTATCCACAAGCAGGCACATTCTTCTAAACTTCTTTCTGCCTTGACCCCTGGCATCCTTGCTCCTTACCTTGCAATATTCTTTCCCTAAGTTTCATTAGGCGGAATTCTTTTTCTCCCATCTGTAATGTTATGAAGGTTTTAGTCATGTGGTACAGAGTCTTCACTTCTAACTCTAAAAGTTGCCTTCACTTGTCTCTAGGACAAATAATAAAGGTAGCTGAGAGGGCCTCACTGATGGCACAAGGGGTTAAGTCTCAGCATGAGGAAGTTATCTGCAGCATGAGTTTGAGCTATGCCCAGGGAGCTGAGCCACATGGCACAGCACACCTCTTCTGTCTTGCAAGATGCTCCCCTCAGCAGTAGACTTCAATATATCTGCCGGTTCTGCTCCCCATTTTGTCTCTGGTGAATCATCTCACTCCCCACACCTCTGGCCTGCACCCCTGTTCTTATATGCATAAATAAATAAAACAAGTTTTTTGAAAAAAATAAAGGTAGCTGAGATACCTTCAGAGCAAGTTTTCCAAGTGAGTATTAAAATTCACTCTAGTTGGGCCTCCCAGGCTGCACAAGGGTTAGTCTCAGTGCTGTCAGGTTATCAAAGGATTGCTAGCTACTGCATGAGTTTTATCCCTGGCCAGGAAGCTCTCCTCAGCAGAGTATTTCAAAGATCTTCCTGTTCTGCTCCCAAGTCCTCTCACCCCATCCCCGCCACTCCCTACTCCCCTCTGACCTTCTGACCCTCTGACTCTCTGACCTACAGCCCAGCTCCTGTACACATAAGTAAATAAGAAATTAAAAAAAAAAAAATCTTTTAAAAAACAAAATAAAATTGACTCTTGTTACTGACATTCTTTTCCCGTCACAGAGAACACTGGCATGGGCACAGAGTGTATGTAGTACACAAAAGATGTATTTGATGGCCTTTTTAGTGGTATATTGTGTAGAACTATACGAGTCAGCCTGTAAAACCTGGATTGCTAATTTTGTGTTAAAATACATAAAAATACATAGCTAAATACATACATTTGGGGTACAGGACAGTTTGGGGTTTGCGGGTGAGAGTATTCACCAGAGACAGAGTGAGGAGCAGAACAGTCAGTTTGAAGTACACTGCTGAGGGGAGCAGTGGGTGGGTCAGGAGAGGTCTGCTGTGCCATGTGGGTCAGCTCCCTGCCTGGGATCAAACTTGTACTGCAGTAGCTTCATAACTTCATAGTGCTGTGCTTTAAGCTGTGGTGCCACCAGGGAGGGCCCCCAACAAATTATAGTTTTAAAGTAAATTTGAAACAGATTGTGATGGGAGGAGAGAGGGCTATTCTATGGCTGGTTATCTGCTTGTGTATAGAAAGACTTTTTAAAACTAGTGGAAGAGAGTCTGGAATCAGGTTGCTCCTACTGGAATAAAACTTTTGTATTAGTGAAAACTGAAGTCCCACTGCCTCTTCTATTCCTAATGTGTTCCTAAGTTCATCATTCCTGGGAATGTTACATGTTAACATTTTATCTTATAAATTATTTTTGAGCATTGTATATGTAAGTACTGTTATCTAAAATAACCCAAATCACTATGCAGCTTCAGCTGCTAATTCCAATGTCATCTTTTCTGGAATTCTCTTTGGGTTTGCCTAATTCAGTCACTGATGGAACTAGTAGGAAATTATAGGAAAGGTAGGAATTAGTAGTAGGAATTACAGGAAAGGTAGAAAAGACCTAAGTATGTAAATAATTTCATACTGAAGATGATTCCTACTTAACCCTTTTTTATTCCTGATCTCTTATCTCTTGTTCTTGTGTGCTTCTGCAGACTAGCTTCATGTAGCTAAGCAAGCCACCAAAAATGAGTGTGGTATCAATAGAGAAAGAATAAAATTAAAATGAATAGCAACTAAAGATATTGTGCATGAAGCTTTTTTTTTTTTTTTAAGTCAAGAGCAAATGAAATGCCTTACACTTACTGTATGAAACCTGGAGACAATTTCAGACTCAATAGGCAGGAAATTAGACACAGGATTCAGGTATTGTTAATGTGACTTTCATATTTGAGTCCTGGCTCATTGTAATAAAAGTCACTTCTCTGCCTCTCCTGGAATCCAGCTTTTAGACATTTTTGCTGAGCTACCCGTCTATCATTTAGTCATTCTTCCTAATAGTCTACAGCAGCACAGAAGCCACATCACAAGGTACAGTCTTTCTGCTTCTGTAAATGAGTTCAACCACTTCAAAAGCCACTCCCTTTGTTCCTTGATTTCTTTTTGAGCTCCTAGCAACCACCATTGTGTCAGATTCTAAATTTAGATGCATTTCATGCATCTCTCTGAATCTCCAAATTATTCTCCATCAGTTCACAACTGAGATTAAACCCTAAGCTCTTCAGTCTGGATAGAAATAACTACTGTACACTTATTTCTTTATGCATGGAAGCCTTACTAAAGTAGGTGCACAGGAACAAAAAGGCAAGGCTGAGATCTGTTACAAATGGGGGAACTATTAAATCACTCATTTGTTACTTCCTGAACTTCCCTCTTTCTCCTCCTCTCTATCATTATGAAATCCTCACAGTAAATTCTATACCTAATTTCTCAGCAGCTCTCCTGCAAATAATAATTTATGCCTTGATGGGCTCATGCAACCTAGTAATTTAATTCAGTGAACTCTCTCAGCAAAAGTTTACAGGGAAGAGAAGGCTCTACATTGAGTTGTTAGAAAAACACTACCAGCATTTAACCCTATAAAGATTATGTCCATTTTTAATAGACTTTCCCATCGTCCTTCTCTGGATTTCCCATAGTCTTATTGAAGGAGACTGGCAAGACATGATACTGAATTTACAAAATAGTTGTGATGACTATAATGCAAATCCTGATATTTGAATTTTATTTTTGGAATACAATTGTCTGACTTAAACTTTGATGTTGAGGCATTTACTTCATTCAAAGTCATCCTACCTTGAATAGCTAGTTGCCAACCAAGTGACAGATAAAGAACCAGACTGTCTCCTGCTAGAGTCTCCTTTGTTTTCCAATCCTAGTTAGTTTAGATAACTGATTTATATCCTCCTAGTTCTAGTATTCTTTTTTTGTCTTCCCAAACTTAAAATTCCAGTCATGTTTTAATTCACAAATGAAGACTGAACCCCTGAAAGCTTAGATCATCCCCATTCTTGACACCGGTGAAGGCAAGTCTTGAAGCCTTTGTGTTTATCTGTTTCTCACCATGCCCATGATCTTGCTATGACCTGGTATGTTTGTAATTTCTCTTCTGGTAAGTAGGATTTAAATCTTTTTTTTTTTTTTTGTTCAGTTTTCTGATAGCTATTGCTGAAGGGCATCTTGAAATGATAATAAGAACCCCAAGGGCAGATTCAGTAGTTAGATGGACTTAAAAGGGAAATGTCTATGGAAACTCACTGGGCCCAGGTGAGTGCCCCCAGGCGCTTTTAGGCCTTACATTATTGTCAATAGTCTGACTTGAGATTGGCATAAAACCCCAACAGAAGTGTAAAATGCAGATGCTGGACAGGTGGTTCCTCCATATGCTTCCTAGACTTCTAAAAGTCTACTGAGTTGTGCTCATAATTATCTTAACTTCCCTTTCAAGAGTTATATACCACAAAGGAACCTGTAGGGCTACGACCTTCATCTTTTTATATCTGTACAAGCTACAACAATCTAAAATCTCACTTTTGGGCTTCTAATAGGAGTTAGATCAAGCATCTTTACATGCAGAGGAATAGAAAACTCACAGGTAATTTCTTTGATCACCTTATTTGAGCAAGTAATTATGAAGCAACGGTTAAGAATAAATTTTCTGGGAAATTGACAAGATAGCCTTTAGAAATCAGCAGCTACAACAAAAGTGCTTCTTTATTCAGTGGCAAGTACACAGTTTGTTCTTGTTAATTGCTTTGTAAATTCATAATGTTGTAGCACATAGTAAACACTGAGTAAACTTGTGTGGACTGAAGGAACTATGAAATAAATGAATTTTGGTTGCTAAGGTAGCCAGGAGTACCTTGTAAGTGCACAGGAAGTTTCTGCCTCATTTCCACCTCTTAACTGACCCACTTGATACTTCCAAGTTGACAACTGGTTCGGTGACTGTTTCAAACTTCAATATTATATTTTTCTTCAGATATAGTTCTCAATGTAATTATTTTCATTTTCTACACGTTTTCATGTTACATAACATGATTTTATGTTTTTGGCAGTTTGTTCTTCCATATGCTCCCTTAAAGTGCCTGCACTTTATGAAAGTCTGGGGTATAAAGCAAATTTATGCCCATCAGTACTACATATAAGATGCATACATTAAAAATAATATAGTAATCAAAATAAAACAATAACACTGGACTTAGGATTCTTGGAATATCTTTCTTTAGACTGTTTGAAAGCACTTCCTAAGCTCATGACATGGAAATAATCATTATTTTTGAGACATCCATTACACCAAGAGCCTTATGAAGATGGCATGGAAACGCTAGTCGTGTGTTAGGGGTATTTCACTCCATCTGACATCTTTATCTCAACAGATTTACGATTTTTTTTTAAAGATTTTTATTTATTTATGCAAACAGAAATGAGGTACAAGCCAGAGGTGCAGGGGCAGTGAGAGAATTCACCAGAGACAGACTGGGGAGCAGAACAGGCAGATCAACGAAGTACACTGTTGAGAGGAGCAGAGGGCAGGTCAGGAGAGGTCTGCTGCGCCATGTGGATCACCTCCAGGGTGGGAGATCAAACTCATGCTGAAGCGGCTGGGCTAGCTTGCAGTGCTGAGTCTTACCCATTGTACCACCAGAGAGGGCCCCAGACTTATGATTATTATGGTATGATCATGAGTCCATATCTAAGCAAGAACTATCTGGAGTTGGAATCTTTAAAAATTAGGGTGTGAAGGGACTGCTTAGATATCTAGATATGAATAAATGGAGGAAAATGAACTTTGTTTATGAGGCTTGGGCAGACTTTATAGTGAGGAAGATGGTAAATGTCCAAAGGTAGAATATAGTTCAGCATCTATAAAACTAGTATATACAGAGACATGGAAACATGAACCCTCCATATGTCTGACATGTGAATGGCTCACAAGGCTAAAGCATAAGGAATATATGGGAAGTGTTCCCAAGGAATGCACTTCATTTGGTTAAGTTGTGAGGAGTTGTAAGTTTGTTAAATTTAAGGATTAGAAATAACAGAATTATATATGTGCTTTTGAACCTGAACCCCTCCTTTTTGTAACAATAACTCCCCGAGATTAAAAATTAGGACTAAGTGGAATTAAACTCTAACTACCTTTGTTCTCTTCCTCTTTCTCACTGCTAGTGATTAATCTTTAACTTGCAACTACTGCATTTCTTTCCAACTGCTCTGGAAAATTGATTGCATTACATTACAAAAAAAAAACTCTATGTTCCACTGAGGATGATAGAAATGTCAAAAACAAACATTTGCTGATCCTTGTGAGATGATGACTCCAAGGAGACACTCCCTGAAGAAAAAGCCAAATGCTGTAACTCCTAATGCATGGGCTCCCCGGCCCCTCCTGGAACCTGGAAATTCAAAACTCCCACATCGTTCCCATCCTGCACCCCTCACTCTCTTCCCACCCCTATGTAACCACAGCTTTCCTACCATGCTGGAGCCTGTTTTTCAGTGTGCTAATCCTGCAGACTCCATTGACAGCCACAGCAAAAGATAAACATCCTCCATGAAAAATCTTTTTTGTGGTTTAGAATTTGGCATTTTTGGCAGTGAGTCAAAGTCCTGATTTGGACATTTCCATTTTTAATTAAGTCAGTCATGTGATCAAAGCCTATTTAGAGGAATGCCTTTTATATTCTATGTTTTTTAATATGCTGTCTTTAAAAAAAAAAGATTTATTGATTTATTCGTACAGAACTGGGGTATAGGTCAGAGATTCAGAGGGTAAGAGGATTCACCAGAGACAGAGCGAGGTGCAGAACAGGCAGATCCAGATCGAGGAAGTAGACTGCTGAGGGGAGCAGCGGGCAGGTCAGGATAGGTCTGCCACCCATGTGGATCTCCTCCGGGGCAGGCGGGAATCGAACTCATGCGGAAGTGGCTTAAGCTCCTTAGTGCTGTGCTTTAACTCGCTGCACCACCAGGGAGAGCCAATATTCTGTCTTTTAAGGAGCTTCTTTGTTTTGGGTTTCACCAGAAGGTCACCCTAAAGCAAGGATTTGAGTAAAAGGAACTTTTTTCTAATATATATTTAGTTTATTGGATATCAGGATACTACCTATAAGCGTTATCACAGGGCAACCAAGAGTTTATCATGCTACTTCCTCTCTGAGTACCTGTAGGCTGATTACACTGGGGAACTCTGAAGGCCACAGTAAAATATACACTTGTGAGATTTTCTAACTAAATGAAATTCTGGCTCCTTTGGTAGATGACAACATGCTCTCTTTTGGCTAGAAAAAAATCACCAGAACAACTAAATGTGGGTGCTGATAAGTAGCTGTCTCTGGGTGAGGGTACCAATATAAACTACTATAAGGATTCCAAAGATATACTGACAGAGTGAAAATACTACTTATATTTTTATAAAGCCATCATCACAGAATGCTATTTTTAAATATATATTGTTATAGACCTTCCTTGACCCAAAAGAGAGGGTCCTTTGCCCTCTAGGGAAGGAATTCATCAGAAAGCACTAGTTGTAGTTGAACCAGTCAAAAATTTATTAGAGACTCATGCAAAAGGGAGCTTGTTCAGGGGATGAGAAAATAGCCTGGCTCTCTGGAGAGAAGTAGGAGGAGGTAATTAAGGTGTAGGTCCATGAGGAAGGGAGTTGTTCTGGGTTGGGCTGTGCCCAGGCATATACAGACAGGTTACATTCTAGCTGTGCATGGGGACTCTCAGTTTTCTCCTCCAGGACAGTGTGAGATAATCGTTATTCAGGATATAATGCAATTTATTTATCATAATGCCTCATGGTCAGTGTGATGGACTGAATTGTTGGACAAGGCTTCCCAGTCCATGATTGATCCACTTGTTCAAACAGGTGTGAAGAACTCATCTTGTAGACTTACAATTTCTCTTACCTAGGCTGTCTCAGTATATATATGGAGGGCCATTCGCTTTGAATTTCTTGCTTTTCAACTTACTCCTCTACATTGTTGAGATCAGGACTATGCCTTGCATAGTTTACTGGGGCTAGAGCTCTGTGACTGGGAAAGGTTTGTTGTCTAGGCTAGGCTTTCTGGTTGGATCCATTGTATCCATGCTTCTGGGGTCACTGGCGGGCCTTTTTTTCTTGGGTGAGGAGCCATAAGCTCCGTGCAGCAGTCAGGCAGAGCTGTGTGTGTAGTACCATAGGCTGGGTTCTGAGGCTGGATCTCCACACTGGATTATCTTTTCCACTCAGAAACTGAACAGTGTTTTAGATAATTGACCTGGGCTGTGGAGAATTTTAGGAGGTACAGGACCTGAGTAGGTCATCAGCTATAAAATAGAATGTAAATTGTTAAAAGATGGTCATCTTAGGGAACTTTCTTAAATCCTCCTGCATTTGATCAGATTGTTAATGATTGAGAACATTTTATGTAATTTTTCACTGGAATTGGGTGCTTTAAAAATAAATTAATTCATTACTGTCAGCTACAAACATGTACTGCACTTTTTAATAAGGAGAGATACTGGCTATAATATGGCAGCCATTATGATCAAGGAAACACTCAGGGAAGATCTGAGCCCAGCAAGTATTTGTGTATGTGTGTAAGCCCACAGATCATTGCAAGTCTTGTAAGATAACTGTTGTGAGGTAGGTGTTACTAGGTTGATCTTTCTGAACACCCAAGAGTATTGGCTGTAACATGAGTCACTTCATTTCAGATAGTGTTCAATTTTCTTAACATTGGAAGAAAAGAATCTTTAATTTAGGACTTGAATATGATAATAAAAGGATTACTCAAAAATTACTTAATTCAAACTATAAAATGAATTATAGTTCATCTAATAACTTAAACATGAATATACAATAAATTATAAAGAAAATGCCATTTGGTTCTGATGCTAGTTTGTAATCTGCCTTTATCAGGGACTTGGTAAAACAATCAGTATAGAGAAAATATTCCTTTCTCTTTCTTGGTCTAATTCCAATTTACTACCTTGTTCTGGTTTGACTGTCAACACTGCTTTCTTGATCTTTGCTATTCACTAAATACTTTTCTCTTTTTGGTCACATATATTCTGTGCTATACAGGTTAAAATATTTATGTCATTTTTAATTTGAGTTTTGAACAAATTGTAGAGACCTCTTGGTGACTGCTTGCAAATCACTCAGAGATCAATAGTAGACCTTCCTTCTGTCTCTGTTAGCTGTCCATCATTTTCTCCCTCCGGCTTCATTCAGCTTGTTTTCATTGCTACCTTCCTTTTTCACCAGTGGAACATTAAAAACCTGACAAGTATACAGAAGAAAAGTTTCCAACTATTGTATTTTTAAGCTGCTAGTATCTTCTGATTGTAAAACTTTCAGAATGATTTACTCCCTACAATTTTCCCAAAAAAATGTATTCAACATATAAATATAAAACATATTTTTCCAGTGTGCGTTGACAAAAGATATGTGCATCTCTCTGAGTTGTATAGCAAGGTTGGAAAAATGAGATTTATACTTCATTTTTGGTACACAGATAGCATTTCCTGGTTACATATAATCTGATAATTTCCCTCCATTGCTCATAAAGTATTGTAGTTTCTTAGGACTCATGAAAAAATTCCCTTAGTAAGCTCATAATTCTATTCTTTGACCCAATTTATGTAGGTCTCTTTAAGTTTTTATGGGCTGAACATAAATTGGAAGACAGGTAACTCTACATTCTGTTGGTTTCCAAATTCTTCCTGTTAAAAGAGATGCCTCACATAGAAACAGCTCCCTTATTAGAGAAAAGTTCAAACTGAGTTTCATTTGAACTGAACATAGTGGTTCATCTTCAGTTAGACAGGACATTACTTGAAAAGACAAACCTGAATTTATAGCTAAATGAAGGATTTTGTCTTCATCATATGGCACATTTCAGGATGAACCTTAACAGTACAGATCTGCTGACAACTAACACAGGGTCACTGGGCAGGATCAATGTTTCTAGAAGATGAATTCCTTGATGAAGAGGTTATAGAGTGGTGATTCCATAGCGCTGGGAAATTTTTATGGTATCTCTTCAGACAGAGTGTTTAACATATGTTTTAGCTTTGAAATGAACATGGATTGTTATACTTAAATCATGTTTCAAGTGATAAAGAGTAGATTCCCTCTGGATTCCAAGTTACATACCTTATGAAGTTAAGAATAAGTTAGTTTTCCTAGATTTCTTACTAAGACTATCTCTGGTGTGCAGATTTGGCCAAGCTTCTTATAATCCCTTATTTTCTTGTCCTGGACATGATACAAAAATAAAAGACTTGTTCCTCCATCTTTTACTTCTATTACCTTTGTTTTGTTTTGTTTTGTACCATAATGTTCATCTTAACTCCATTATGGCTTTCTTCTGTATTAATGGTGCCTGAGTTAGAATTTGGGAGAGACAGTAAATTGAATACTCAGAGACTATTCATGTCCAGAAGTGCATTTGAGACTGACAACTCAAGTCACAACTCTGCAATATTTTGATGTTGTAAAACAAATTGGAAAGAAATCAAAAGATTACAAAATAAAAATCCATCATAAATAAATACTAGTTTATTTTGAAAGTATGAAGCTCTGCATGCTTGAAGATCAAAATTTGAAAGTAGTAGGGTAAATCCATAGGGAAAAAAAAAATGTTGGAGTCCTATCACACTAAGTAAAATAAAGTACAGGTAAGTTAAAAACTCTAAACCCAGTTTCACCATAATTTCACCATAATTAAACCTGATGAACTTGAAAAAGTCCCATAACATCTCTGGACATCGTATTCTATTGTATAAACTAAATATTTAACCCATGTATAAGCATTTAACAACTAGCAACATGTGACTATTGAGCAGTTGAAAAAAAAAATTTCAAAGATTTATTTATTTATGCATACAGAACTGGGGTACAGGCAAGAGGTGTGGTGGATGAGAGGTTTCTCCAGAAACAGAACAGAACAGGCAGATCTACTGAAAAACACTGCTGAGAGGAGCAGCGGGCAGGTCAGGAGAGGTCTGCACGCCATTGGGTCAACTCCCAGGCAGGGGATCGAACTTGTGCTGCAGTGGCCTCGGAGAGCTTCATAATGTGGTGCTTTAACCAATTGTGCCACCAGGGAGAGCCCCAGAGCAGTTGAAATTTTAATGTAATTTGAGATAATCTTTTCACAGTGAGCTTGCAAGCCTTAGTACAAAAAAAAGCAAAAACAAAACAATGTAAGTATATGTTATGTCTTATGTCAATTGTATGTTGCAATGAAAATATTTTGTAAGAATTATATCAGCCTTTTATAAATAAGTGAAACCGCTGATATGGCTCAGGATCATTAAAGAAAACTTGATTATGTTTTTGTTTTGGCTTCAGTCAGAACTTTCTATTTGTTTTTTTTTTTTTTACTGAATTAATATTGTTGTACAACGTGATACATGATACAGAGGAATAGGTTCACATCTCAGATGTATGTCACCTTGCTATACCCACCACATGAACACCCATAGTTCTTTACCACAGACCATGAGTCTCCTTTTGAATGCAGCTACAAAAAATAACTGACAAAAAATATGAGGAAGAGGTATCTGAGAGACAGACTGGCCCCTAAGAAAAATCATAAACGCAGATTCCTTCTCACTGTCTGTGAAATGTCTATTAAAGGGAAGTTTTGCATTCTATTGTCTTACTAATAATAAGAAAAACCGTAAAAGCAGATTCCTTCCAAATGTCTACGAAATGTCTATTAAAGGGAAGTTTTGCATTCTATTGTCTTACTAATAATCTATTTTTAATATTTATAATATTTCTAATAAGATATGTGCTATTTCATACTGAAATTAAAAATAAGAATATAATGAGGTTAAAAGATTGATGAAGAATATCATTATATTGTATTTTATGAAATGGTGTATGAACAAGTTAATGTGCTGTTGAATCTGTTTGCTAGTACTTTGTTGATAATCTTTACTTTCTATTCATCAGGAATTTGAACTTGTGGTTGTCTTTTTCTTGCAGTGTCCTTATCTGGCTTTAGTATCAGAGTAATGTCCATGCTAAGTTGGGGTGAGCTGCTCCTGGCAGGACTCCTGGTTGGGTGGGCCTGCTGACTGGACTCCCTGTCCATGCAGAACCACAGGTTAAGATCTCTTCTAGGCAGGTATTGGTGGTTGTGCTTTGTGCTTACTTGGACCTCTGGATGGGATTTGCAGTCACCTCATCTACAGAATATGTTGCTGTTAGGACCCTGTGACTGGGCAGAGCTGCTGCCCCCTGGTGACTGAATTCTATTATCAGGTGGCGCTATTAGAACCACCAGGGCTTCTCAGTCAGAGGGAGTCTCTTGTGCATTGCCAGGAGCACAACCTATGCCCATTTGTATTTGCGATTGCTAGATTGGCTTTTTCGGAAAGCCTCAGTTCAGGACTATGCCTTGCATAGTTTACTGGGGCTAGAGCCCATGCTCTGTGACTTTCTAGGCTTTCTGGTTGGGGCCATTGTATCCATGCATCTGGGGTCACTGGCGGGCCTTTTTTCTTGAGTGAGGAGCCATAAGCTCCGTGCAACAGTCAGGCAGAGCTGTGTGTAGTACCCTAGGCTGGGTTCTGAGGCTGGATCTCCACACTGGATTATCTTTTCCACTTGGAAACTGTAGGCCTGGGACTCTTCTTGGTATCCTGTGTCCCTGGAATGGAGTATGTGGGGGTGGGGGTTGGGGAGGGGACAGTGTAGCCAAAATGAAACTATGCCTTTTACCCTGTTAATGTAGTTCTTATTTTCTATGATTTCAGCTTCACCCTGAGTTTTGGGGATTTTTATAATGCTTCTAATCTACAGTAGTTATACCAGTAGGTTTTGTGAGGGCAACAGTAGTAAGGAACTATCTATGCTGCTATCTTGACAAATTGTCACTTTTAGAAGGCAGTATACATAAATTAGCCAATTTATATATATAGTTCTAATCAGTAAGTTACAGTTGTTTAAATGTGATTTCCATTGTTATTTCTATAATTCAAAACCTTCATTTATGTACTTTTATGTGTTCATATTCAACTTAAATAATTTTAACCTTTCCAATAATATGACCTTATGAAGCCCTATACAGTCCACAGGTGAAAAGATCTATTCAAAATTCGCCAACAGCTCAACCGTAATTCCTAGCAAGCTCATGATCCCATAATCTTAAAATACAGTTTTATCAGAGCAAGTAAATAAGTAGATTTTTGTGATAGATAAACTGCGGAGAGACCAGATTCTGCCTACCTCCATAGAAATTGATTGTAAAGTGTAAACATGGAAGATATGCTTTTTAAAAGTAGAACCTGCAAGGGATCAGTGATTCAGTGTGAATCAGCAAATTAAGCCAGAGTAAGGAAATTCCAGGCTGTTTTCTCTTCCAGATCTTCTTTCTGCCTTCCTCTACTCTGTTTTCCACAGAGGCTGTCTTGTTTGAATTCATCAAATGGTTTGTGTAGCCTCTGTCCTGTGGCCAGATTCTTCAATGTGTGAAATACCTGGATTCAGTTGCAGGGAGGAGAGTGAAGTCGGGTTCTTAATTCCCTAGCTCCTTCTTTCTGCAGGGTGCCCACTGGCTCACTGATTTTGATAACAGAAGGTCTCAGCTCCTGCCAATCTCTCTCTGAAGATCTCCTTATCATAGTGTTTCCAAGCTTGGTTATTCTGTCCTTCCCTTAACACCTTTTAAGGTAATAGGACAAACACTGGTACTAAGCCTAGGAAAGGAAATATCTTTCAAATGTACCTACACCTGCCCATACTTAAAAAAAAAAAGTTATACTGAGATATAATTGATATGCAAAGGAGCATACATATTTAATGTGTAAACTTGATGAGATACACACAGGAGGCTATAAAAATGGCAAGTATCCATGATGCCATCACCATGAATAAGATAATTTATTTATCTCACACTTCTCAGAGTTCCTTTCCTCTTTTACTTGATAAGCACACTTAACATGAAAGCTATAGGTATTTAACATCTCTCATGCACAATACCATATTGTTAACTACAGGTACTATGTTGTTCAGTAGGTCTCTAGAATTTATTCATCTAGCAAACTTTATACCACTTGAATAACAATTCTTCATGTTGCCCATCCTTAACCCTGGAAACCATTACTCTGGTTTCTGTGAGTTTAACTATAGTAAATACCTCATCTAAGTAGAATTATACAGTTATTTTATCCTTTTGTGGCTGAATTACTTAGCATACTTAGCAAACTCAGCTGTGTTTCTATATACTGACAACATACCATCTGAAAAGAATATTAAATAGCATCAAAATACATTTACAATAATATCAAAAACAATTCAATACTTAGACATTTAAACTAAAGAAGTGAAAGTGAAAATTATTACACATTGGTTTAAAATAATAAGTGGAAAGACAGGTCATACTTGTGAGCCAGAAAGTTTAAGAGAAAATGTTTGTAATACCCAAAACTGACTACAGATGCCTTCTCCATCAAAATCCTAATGACATTTTTTTTTAATGATTTACTTATTTATTCACACAGAACTGGGGTACAGGCCAGAGATGCGGAGGGTGAGAGGATTCACCAGGGACAGAGTCGGGAGCAGAACAGGCAGATCGACGAAGTACACTGCTGAGGGAAGCAGCGGGCGGGTCAGGAGAGGGCTGCCTTGCCATGTGGGGATGGAACTCATGCGGAAGTTGCTTAAGCTTCTTAGTGCTGTGCTTTAACCCGCTGCGCCACCAGGGAGGGCCGCTAATGACATTTTTTACAGAAATAGAAAATATAGAACCACAAAAGGCCCAAACTAGCAAAGAGATCTTGAGAAGAACAAAGCTGGAGGTATCACATTTTCTGATTTCAAAATATGTTGCAAAACAATGGTAAGGTAAGTAGCATGGAGCTGATTTAAAAATAGACATAGACCAAAGGAACAATAGAAGGCCGACCCAGATGGAAACTCAACCTTATATAGTTAACTGATCTTTGATAAAGGTGCTTAAAACACATAACTAGGGCCCTCCCTGGTGGCGCAGCGGGTTAAAGCACAGCACTGAGAATCTAAAGCTGCTTCCTCATGAGTTCGATTCCCGC
>NW_004567114.1:39634016-39651819 GCF_000260355.1 Condylura cristata | reverse complement strand
TTTTTTTTTTTTTTTTTTAATAGTACACAGGGGAAATAAACCAGCAGGGAGACAGCAACTTGGAGACCCCCTACAAATCTCTGCTTTTAACTCTGGGCTTTCTCTGGCACAGCACTTGGTCTCTTCCTTACAGCTGTTGCTCATTCCCTCACAGCTCTTGTGACATCATAACCAACCCCCTGGCTCTGAGCAATGTACCATTACAGCTCCAGCATCCAGGCTCAATATGCACACTTATGCACGTCCACACCGTACTCCTGGTGTCCACCATCAGGTATGGGTACCCCATCCCCCGCTCCCAAGCACCTCCTGCATTCAAGGCCGCAGGTGATAGATAGTCATTGAGGCCAACAGTATAAAGGCCCGACCGATCTTCATTTATCCTACAGACTGCATCAAACTGGAGATTCTGTATGACAAAATGAAATACAGAATAAAAAGGCAGCTTCTGGAATAGGAAAAAATAATTGAATTCTATAATTGTAGTAATATAAGGGTCCTGAAGAGCAGGACCACAAATAACCCAATTTAAAAATGGTCAAGGACTTGAACAGATAATTCTCCAAAGAAGATATAAAAATAGCCAACAGATATAGAGAAATATGTTCGTTAGGAAAACCAAATCAAAATTACAGTAAGATGCATACTCACACCCATTAGGATGGCTATTATTATTTTTTTTTAATAAATGAGAATTGGCAAGGTTGTGAAGAAGTTGGAACCCCGTTACGCTTCTGGAAATGTAAGATGGTAAAGTTGCTTATGGAAAACAGTATGGAAATTCCTCAAAAAATTAAAAATAGAACTTTGATACGGAGCAACCACCCTATTTCTGGGTATATATCTAAAAGAATTGAAACCAGGATATTGAGTAGAAATTTGTATCCCCATATTTATTATAGCATAATTTGTAATAACCAAGATATAGAAGCTACCCACATGACTATTGAGAGTATCATATATTCTCCTTAAATTACCCTATTTAAGTATTCCATTCCTTTCCTGCCCATACTCTGAAGGATACAGAAAATATTGGGCAAGATGAGTAAAAGTACTCTTTCTATTTCATTTTTTTAGTTATGTCATTTTAGGCAAAATGCTTCTGTTTCTTTAAGTTTCACTTTTCATATGTATTACTGAGGGTGATTGTTCCTACATTTGATAGAAAAATTGAACGTCAAAGATGTCTAGATCTTCATCTCCACGAGCTATAAATTGCTTTATTCCTTGACAAAAGTAAATTCAGGTTGTAGCTGGGATTAAGATGCGGATCAGGTGGATTTAAGTAAAGCGTCAGGTGTGCCCAATGTAATTACAAATATACTTAAACGGGAAGGGGGCAGCAGAGGGTTAGTACCCAAGCCAGATGATGGGAGAAGGCCTCCCATCGCCATTTCAGGTTTTGGGTTAGAGGCAGAAACCACCAACTAAGAATCGTAGTGGGTGAAGAAACAACCTTTTCATAATTTCCAAAAGAAGTAACTTTCCTGCGGATGCTTCCATTTCGGCCCACTGAGATGCAGTTCGGACTTCTGACCCCCAGGAATGTAAGGTAATGAATTTTAATTACTTTAACCTGTAATACGGTTGTTTACCATTATAATTTGTGGTAGCTTGTTATAGCAGTAATATTAATAGGACACTACTAATGTAGTATTGTGACAGTTTTGAGAATTGGCTGAAATAATGTAAAATGTAGTGTGTGAAAACGACCACTGGATAGCTGGATTTTGAGTCTCTTGGTTTCAAAACAGTAACTTGCCCAGCCCCACCAGTCAGCTATTGGAAGCTGCAGAAGTGCCTTGTCTGTAGTGAACCAACTTTCATCATCTTGCGTAGTACTGTGGCTCAAAAAGCAGAAAAAAAATTTGCTATTGTTTTGGATTCTGTGGTTTAAAGCTTTCCATAGATAGTAAACCACCATACTGGTCTGTCAGAATGTCCTTTTTTTTTTTTTTTTTTTACTGCAATAAATAAAAGAAACTCATGTTGAGGACTTTGTGGACAACCCTCTCACCAATTTTATTGGCTCAAAATGAGCACCTCACTCTACCCAGCAGGTGAGACATCTCTGACATCTGAAAAAATGGGTGTTGAACCTGATAAGAAAACCCTGGTTCCTGTCTTATTAAACAGCAGATTTGCTCCACCCTACCTGGAATACTGTCTTGTTATATAAACAGAGTCAATAACCCACATGTCATCATATTTATTTAGCAATTATAATGATTCTTAAAATATTTTATATTTTTAGTAGGTGTGGTTACTATCTCAGTTTATAATTTAGAACTCTCAATTTAGATTGATGTGTCCCCAAAGATACCTTATGCAGTTTTGTTTGTTTTGTTCTTTTACCATTTTTCTGTTACTGGCTGTTTTCAGACTGAGAAATACCCCTTCGTTCTAGAATTGGCATCAAATGAAGGCACACAAAGCCTGTTAGATGTGTACATTTGTAATAATTACCACACTTCAAATTATTTACATAAGACCATGCTTATTCAAATGGACTTTTTAATTGCCAAGTAAAGAAAATAGACTAGAGGACCTATTTTGATTTATGGTCATGGGTGAATGTTAGCTCAGACTTGTGTTTATAAATGCACATTTCTTTCACACTACACAGGATGAGCAGACATGGAGGAGGGCTAGCTAACCAGCTGCTGCAAATGTGGGCCCTTAGGGCCAGATTAGAGGCTGGATGGGCTTGCCTACTGCAGGCAGGTCCAAGTCCTGCTTGGCTTCACATGTTGAAGTCACTCTCTTTTAGGCTGGCATCCAGGCTTGACATCATTTATCTACATGAACAGGTGCTCCCATAAAATGAACCGCATAGAAAGCAAATGCTATAGCAGGGCTCAATGATTTCCCACTTGATGTTTTTGTAGAGAGTATGTTTGGAGACTGGCAGGATTTCTCAAGAAGTTGAACAGAGAACATAAAGAGATCAACATTTTCCAGTGCAGAATAGCTGAGAATTTCAATGCTTTTATTTTAAATCACTATGTTAAAAGGATACCGATTCACCAAATTCCTTGAATATGATTTAGCCTGAGTTTTAATGGTGTCAGTATTTGTTAGTGATTAATATTTTGTAGCATGTTGGACCAAAAGAACAATGGGTCAAAAGTATTTAAAAATAATTCGAATGAAAAGAGAATGGAGGAAAGTCTAGAAGAAGGATAAGTGGAGATTTCTTCCAAATGAAAAGTAATGTGTTTACTTCAAATCAGGTATCTTCGTAGCTCTCACTTTTGCCAAAGACGGTGACAAGTAAAGATAAAAATCCCTGGAAACAGTTCAAGAGATTAGGGCTATATTTAAAATGAATTTATAGAACTTAACCTAATAAAAAAAAACAATGATTTATAAGTCTGAACTTCAGGTTTCAGTTTGGTTCAACTCTCACTTATTTTAAAACCTAGAGTATTTCTGGATTAAAAAATTTGAAAGTCTGAGATTGTTTTAAAACTTTTGGTAGGAACTCTTCTGAGTTTGTTTTTTCTTAAGATTTATTTATGAATACAGAATTGGGGTACAGGCCAGAGGTGCAGGGGCAGTGAGAAGGTTCACTAGAAAAACAGTGGGGAGCAGAACAGGAAGATTGATAAAGTACACTGCTCAGGGGAGCAGTGGGCAAGACTGGAGAAGTCTGCTGCACCATGTGGGTCACCTCTGGGCCTGCCTGGGATTGAACTTGCACTGAAATGGCTGCGGCTGGCTTGCAGTGCTGTGCTTTTACCCATTGTGCCAGTGGGGAGGACCTCTTCTGAGTTTCTGAAGACTGAATTACCAGAGTTTAGTGCCTACCCATTCTACATCCCCCCCCCCCACAGACAAATTCATTTTCCAAGGCATATCCTGTTCCCTCTCATTACATCAACTCAAAATGCTAGATCTCATCAGCTCTAAGAAAAGAGGACAATGTACTATTTTAGGGGTTAGAGACACTTAGAAAATCAGTATGGCATTCTTACATCCTCACTTTCTCACTGACAGTTATTACAAAAATGAAGTATTTCTTAGCAGGTTCTTAGCAGAGGGAAACAAAACAAAGTGCCATGTTCCTTAGAAATAAATCCCCAAATTTTATTTTAAAAAGTGATTGTTAGATTAAAGAATAAATATATCTTGTAAGAAAAAATAGACAGTATCTCTACAGCATTCATATAAATTATACAAGTGAAATGTTTATCATAAATATTAGCATTGTTTTGAATCTTATATATGACTTCAGCATTTTTTAAAAAATAGCTACATGGCATATCATATGGATTCAACTTTTTAATCTGCTGCTAGCACTAAACCATGTTTTTAAAAAATAGTTTTTATAGTGGGCTATGTAAGGTTAACCCCTCACTCCCAGAATTGTTCATTAGCAGTTAGGATAAGTTTAATGCTGCAAATGTTTTTTCTGCAATATTTTTATTTTCACTTACATCCATCTCTTTACAATTCTTTTTTTTTTTTTTTCCCTCCTGGCATATTAGCTATATCTTTCTGAACACCACAAATCCCTATAGCACAGTGTAAGTTAGTTTACAATAGAAGAAATTTTGATTAAAAACAGAATTATTTGCTCAGTGTTATGCTATTTAAATACCTAGAATGAAATTAAATGGGCACCCAGAAGCATATATTCATGAAAATGGAGCTTCATTTGGTTTAAGAGCTAGTACTAATATTCTGGTTTAACATATATTGTCCTGTTGAATCAGACTTGAGACATTATATATTTTAGACTCATGTTTCAAAGGTGAGGAGTGTTTTAATGTCTACTTTCTGGTAAGTGATAATAGATGTCACTTTAAAGATTTATCTTAGCAGCTTCTTTCATTCTCTGATTTCTGTGCAATGCTATATACTGCTTTGATTCAGGGAAGAGCAAGTCTGACATTCACCTTGTGTGTCTGAGCAAGAAGCTCAGTGATGTCATCAGTACACCAAAAGCAACTTAATATGTTTAGGTGAGTTGTTAAATAGTTGATCCAGAGAAATAATCACCAGGAAAAGGAAAGCCATATATTCAATGAACACCTTTTTATCTATCATATTCCACTCTGTTTAGAGATTAAAATAGCAATGACACTGCTTTACATTGGGGATCTTTACTGATTCACACAAGTGACTTTATATATTTAAATACCTGTTTTTTTTTTCTTTCTAACTCTGCAGTACTTCCATAGGAATGTGGAAATGATTAAAATTCTGATTATTAATATGAACTAAACAAAAAGCATCTGCAAAATTAAAATTCAGAGAGAAATTGAATCCCATAACAGTGTATTCATTTATATTCAAAGAATGCTAATAATCTTTGGTCTTTGTGCATGAGATCTAAAATTCAATCAGTAAATCACCTTTATAAGAGAATACAAAAACAAAAAGGAAAAAATACATTTTCCAAGATAACCACTTGCTGCTAGTGATCTAAAGTTTGATTTAGATTTGTAAACTTTTGTTCACAAGCTGCAGAATGAATATTACAGATTTATCAATGGAAAAGTATCTTCACCCAGTGTTGGCCGTTATTGGTTGTAACTTGAGCAAACACAACAACTTTTGTGAGAGTCATGCTCCAAGAAATAAAGCAGCTTTGGTGAGGTGATTCACATCTCTGTTCATTGCCAGACAAATACAACTCAGTTGCTAATCTGATGTGTGCGATACTTTGTGCACTGCTATTATTGTACTATCTGTGTTCGGTATTTCAGGTTTAAGATTGTAAGATAGTTGACATATAAAGGTGTCAAAAATATGATGCCAGAAAATAGTACTTTGAATATTTATTTAATATAAAAATTACTTGAAAAACTTTCTTTTCTTTACCGCTTCTGAATGTAAGTACTCAATGTTGGGAAAATGAACTCCAAGGGTCACACCAGAGTTTCAGAAGTGACTGGGATGATTGAAGTGAGGGAGAGATCTCCCATGTACTGCATATTTTCCTACAAAACAGAGTAGAGGCAGGAACATCTTTCTCTTCCTATAATTAAACCTTGCTGTGTCCTCATGGTGTAAGCCATACACTTTTTTTTTTAATTTATATTTATTCATTTTGTACATTTGTACATTTTTTCATCTCAGTTGTAATCTCCATGGACTTCCCATTACCAGTTCAACCATGTGCCATCACCATAGTCACATGCACTCTTCCCACCCCAGTTCTGATTCTGTTCTTTTATCCACTCCTGTAGCATGTCTCTGGTTTATAGTTGTTCATTTTTACTATATTACAATTGCTTTTTCCTGATCTCTTATGTTCCTGCTATGAGTGAAAACGACTGGTATTTTTCTTTTTGGTTTATTTCACTAAGCATAATCCCTTCCAGCTCCATCCATGTTGCAGGAAGGTGTGAATTGGTATTTCACCGTGGTTTTGATTTGCATTTCCCTTATCACAAGTCGTGCTGAACATTTTTTTTCATATACCTGTTGGTCATCTGCATTTCTGCTTTGGAGAAGTCTTTTTAGTTTTGAGTTTGAGTTTCATCAACTCTTTATATATTTTTGTAATTTATTTTTTGTGGTTAACATTGTGTGGAAAAAAATTTCTCCCAATCACTGGGATGTATCTTTGTTTTGTGAGTTGTCTCTTTTGCTGTACAGAAGCTCTTTAATTTGATGTAGTCCCAACTGTTTATCCTTTCCTTCACTATCCTTGCTTTGGGTGATGTATCTTTAAAGATGTTGTCATACACACTTTCATTCTGCCTTAATTTGTTGTGCCTATTACCTTTATGTTGACTTTCCTTTCCCACAGCTCTTCTGCTGCCTCTCCAGAAAGACCTGCACACAATTCTCTACCTCTGTGTTGGCTGTGCCAGAAAATGACTATTCTCTTTGCTCTGAATGGTTTCCCAAGGTGAATTCCAGAAACACACATAACCCACACATATTCAGACCACTCCAGATGTATTTCACACATTTGCCTAAAATTCATCTATGTTTTCATATGATAGAGGTGATATAATAGATTTGTATTCATGACTAACCTTATCATATTGACATTTGATGTGCTTATTTTAAATAAAAAGTAGTTAGGTTAAATATCTTTGTGTAGGAGGAACATCACCCTAAAAATAAGAGTATGGAATCCCAAGCCTGTCTTGCTATTAATGTTCTTCAGTACAGCTGGACCTCACTTTCCTCTCCATCAAATGGAAATACTGTTTTCAGGTGCCCCCAACCAAACTCAGTACAGTTCTTATTGAGGATTTGGCCAAGGAGAAGACACAATTCCAATAGCTTATTAAATATAAAAATATTTTATGCCCTAACTATGAGACAAGCTTTCCTTAGACCTCTTCTATGTTTTATTTCTGAAGTTATGAATAATATGAAATCTATCAAAGAGCACTGACATTAGCATAAAAATGAACCTTAAGCTGTTAGAAGAAAACAGTATGTTTCAATAAAAAACATATTTCTAACAAACAGAATTGACACTATTTCAATAAATGCATCAAATACACACACACACACACATACACACATATTACTTGGTGATGTGATATAGAAGTCATTAAAGAGGAAATTACTAGAAATGATGTCCAGAAACCTCCAACCTTCTTTGTAAAGGGAGTAAGGGGATGAGTCTTATGAGACAAACAAGGCTTTGGTTGCATTTGGAAAAGAACTGGATGAAGTCTGGGGACATACAGGTGGCACATGGGTGTGCTAAATCACACTGATAGGATTACTTTTCTATTTTGATAATTGAAAGTCTTTATTAGTCTTGCAATTTTGAATTGGCCTCTTAGCATCAAGTGTTGTAAATGGTGGCTGATAACAGACAATATAAATGCTTGCTAGAAGAGAGATAAAATCCTAAATCATCATAGTCATTTTATTTAAATATGGCATGAGGGAAGACTATGTGGGTAGGAGAATATCAGTGTTGAGATTTCTCACTTTTCTACCTATAAAGTACAAATGAAAGATGAAATACTGCTTATGTAGCATGCTCTTAAACGTTCACCTTCCTGCCTCATAAAAGACGTTATGAATAAGTTACAGTCTGCATCAGCATACTTAAGCTTTATTTAAGTCTAAGTCAGACTTACATTAGTTTTGGCCATACACTATGCAAACAGAAAAAAGATCTGTTTTGATACCCAGGAGCAATTAGAAAAGTCAAGGTAGATTTCAGTAATAATGACTTGTGAATATGAGAAAATAATTATGTTTCTCTGTAAGTTTTATCAAAAATTATTTTTTATTAGAAACTGTTTGGCTTTCCCCCTATATTTTCTTAAATCATCGTTGATTTTTATATAATAACTGGTTATTCCTCTCAAGTTTAGTCCTGTAGTTCTCCCCCCACCATAGCATCCATGAACCGCCGTCACAGTCCCTTCTGCTCTTCCCTCCCCTGTTTGTCCCCTCTCCTATCCAGACCCTTACTACATGCCTCAGCCCTTATTAAGCTTTCAAGGTTTGTTTTTTTCCTGACCCTTTGTTTGGTTTCTCTGTATTCCATGTAAAGTGAAACTTTCTGATTTTTTTTTTAAGATGTATTTATTCATACAGAACTGGGGTATCGGCCAGAGATGCGGAGGGTGAGAGGCTTCACCAGAGACACAGTGGGGAGCAGAACAGGCAGATCAAGGAAGTACACTGCTGAGGGGAGCAGCAGGCAGGTCAGGAGAGGTCTTCCACGCCATGTGGATCTCCTCCGGGGCAGGCGGGAATCGAACTCAGGCAGAAGTGGCTTTAGCTTCTTAGTGCTGTGCTTTAACCTGCTGCCCCACCAGGGAGGGCCGAAACTTTCTGATATTTTATCTCCTTGACTTATTTCTCTAAACTTGATCCCTGCTTCTAGCTCCATCCATGTTGCCACTAATTCCATGAGCTAGTTTTTGATCTGAGTAGTTTTCCTTTGTGTAAATATCTGTTTTGGAACACTTAGGCTACTGCCAAGTTTTGACTGTTATATCTAGGCTGCCATAAATACAGATGTGCAGGTTTCCTCTTGAATTTGTATTTTTATGTTCTTTGGGCAGATTCTAGCCCATATTCATGGGTCACATGGAAGACCCATTTTTAGTGTTTTGAGGAACCTCCACAAAATGGGAGGTTCCTTAGTGGCTGAAAAAATTTACTTTTCACCAGCAGTGCAAGAGGGTTCCTTTTTCTCTACATCCTTGCCAGAACTTGTTTTTCCCATATTTTTTTTAATGTGGGCAACTCTCACTGGTGTGAGGTGGTATCTCATTGTGGTTTTGATTTGTGTTTTCCTGATAATTGGATGCTAAACATTTTTTCTTATGCCTCTTAGCCATTTGCATTTCTTCTTTGGAGAAAAGTGGTTTTGTTTGTTTGTTGTTTGTTTGTTTTAGATTTTCTGTCCATATTTTTGACTGGACAAAAATTATTTGCTTTGTTTGTAAGGTCTTTGTGGATCTTTATTATTCCCTTGTCCATTGTATAGTGTATGAGTATGTTCTCTCATTCAGATGGATGTCTCTTCATTTTGGTTACTGTCTCTTTTGCTATTGAGAAGCTTTTTACTTTGGTGTAGGTCTACCCTTTTATATTCTCCTTTGCAAAATCAACTATTTGGGAAGAAACCTGGAAAAGAAATAATCATAGGTCTATAGGTTTTATAGGTTGTACTGTTCCAGAGTTGTTATTGACAAATGTTAGCTATAATACTCCCAGAAAACATCAAATGGGTTTAAATTATCTAGCAAAATGAAAAGTAAAATGCAATGCTTCATAGGTCATGATATCTGTAGCTATAGATAATAGGAATGGATGGTATCTGTGTTTGTCCTGAAAACCAAGGTCTGAGGTTGGGAAAATTTAAAATGTGGAGATTAGTGATCAATTATGATCACTTTTAATTATTCAATATAACAAGTTTTAATCTAAGAGACAATCATGAAAATATATTATCTGCACTTAGCTGGACTAGAAACTATTTCTTATAAGCCAAATTTACACAATTTTTAATTTGTACATGGTGTAATTTTTCGGGATTCTTACATGATAAGCTATAAATATATAATTTTTCATTCTCAAGATTATTATGAATATGTGTAATAGGATATAATTGAATGAAACACCTTTTTTTTTTTTTTTGCCATGGTATAAGAGGGAAAGAGGAACGTTTTATAAGAAGGTTAGATGGATTACAGTATATTCATCAATTTGTCAATGTATTTAAATTTTAGACATTTCAATTTGTGTATTGTTACACATTCCATGAAGTACTTTGAGTTGGTATAAAAGTCTCAGGGCAGGATCAAAGTGATTATTTTTGGTAGACATTTAAATGCAAATACTATGTATGTTTCCATCGTAGTAAGAATCTTAATTGTAGAATTCCAACGCTTTCAGTATTTTTGTACAACACCAGGAGCAGAGTTTAGTTGGAAAGTCTTATCAACTCTGAATAACCTAATCAAATTTTATGGTGTAGTAGTTTTCTTATAAAAGTTCCTTAGCTAATTAAATTGCAGTTAAAGGTAGACTTTATTTTTCATTATTGCTTAATGTAATTTAATTATTTAACTGTGCTTGAAAACATCCAAAGACAGTGCAACAATTATAATCAGTTTTAATAAACAGAATTTTTAAAAACTAAACATTCTCCTTGGCTACTCATTATTTTGCAATATTAAATGTCAGTTCAACCTTGAGTATTCTAATTTCTGATAAGTGATGAAAATAAAAATTATTTTCATTTCTCTTATCAATATGTGTAAGATGATTTTCCAAGTTAATTACTATTAACTTTTGAAGGACACTTAAAAATAGTCCTGGAAATAATGACTATGAGGGTTAACTATTAGGAAGACAGATATGGAAAATGTGTTTAAATATGCCTCAGTGTTCATGGGCTTAGTGTATGGGCTAAAATCTAATCAGTCTAGTCACTCATTTTGCAGTTGCACAGCCAGGGACCCTTTCACAGGAAAAAATATGGGAGCCATCTATTCCATTTCCTCAAGGATTTGATAAAGAGCAGCATGAAGTATCTTGCCAACTGTTACAGGAATGTGGATTTCATCAAGCCAAGAGGATACTCACAGAACTGACATGCACATATAACTCATGAGCTAAGTGTTCAGGCTTCCAAAACAAAGATAAAGCATGCACTGAGTCCAAGATTGGAGCAGATAAAAATTTAGGTTTAGGGTAGTCCCAAATAAGCGATGGTCCAAAGATGAGTGAGTTGTGGGTAACATCTGCATCTTCCTAGACAGTAAAAGATGGACCACTGAGCCAGACCCTTGTGAGCCAAAGGTGTCTTGTTGCCTTCTAATTAAATTCACCTTATGAAGTCACGATGGCATCGCACATAATGAAGGACTGAATGTGCTAGTGGGTAATAAACATTGCAAATTTTGTTCTTTCGACTTCCATACCTTGCATACTTTTTTAAATTGTTAATGTTAGGTATAGGTACTCGGCTCCCATTAACTTGCTCAAAAACTATGAGGGGTGAGGGCGGGCAGAGCACAAGGGACTAAGGTGATGGTGCACAGGTGAATTGGTGTTGGAAATTCTATGGGATCTACATCTGATATAATATATATATACAAGTAAATTAAATCTAAAAAGATGCATCATCTCTGGGACCTATCCTGTGTTTAAATGATAAAAATGATATGATGTGAAAAGAATTAAAGCAACCTAAAGCTTAGAATTAAGGCATCTAAGCTCAACAATAATCTTATTATATTTAAAACTCTATGTTGTACTTGTGATTTATCTAGCAGATCCCATTCCAGGTTGTCTCCAGCTTCTAAATATGTACCATTCACAATCATGTCTTAGTTTTTGACCAACATCTCAGCTGTTGAAGACCAAAGCTTTTTCTAAGTTAAAGACAGCAAGACCTATCTCTAAACCTGGGGTATTAGTGCTTGATTATTGAGAGTGCTTAAAAGTGGTCTATTGATACATGGGAAATATGACACCCAGATAAAATAAATGTAAGAAATGTCAGTGCCCATCTTTACCTGGGTCTATGCTCAGATGTTATGTAGTCTTAGCCTGGGTTGCTCCTAGGATCTCTACCACCTTTAGCAACTATGTTTACTTATACTTCATGGCTTTATCTACCAGTATGGTAAAACATTTAAGATAAAACATTCTGTGGCCCTCTCTGGTAGTGCAGCGGGTTAAAGCACAGCACAAAGAGGCTTAAGCCACTTCTGCATGAGTTTGATCCCCACCTGCCCTAGAGGTGATCCACATGGCGCGGCAGACCTCTCCTGACCCGCCCACTGTTCCCCTCAGCAGTGTACTTCATCAATCTGCCTGTTCTGCCCCCCACTCTGTCTCTGGTGAATCCTCTCACCCTCCGCATCTCTGACCTGTACCCCAGTTCTGTATGAATAACTAAATCTTAAAAAAAAAATTCTGCCATTTTTTTTATTTATTCTTTATATAAAATTACTCCTTTGGTATAGTTGCAAAGGCTGGTATCTGTGTGGTCTTTGAATAATGGAATTATCACTTGTATTTTGCAAGTTTTTCCTGTGTTTATTCAAGAAGTAGTTGTTGAAAAACAAATTGTGTGGGGGTAAAAAGTGGTAAATAAAAACCTGGTGTTGCAAAGGGAGTTTCTGATTTCCTCTGAAGGAAATGGTACCACCAGATTATTTTTCCATTTATGCTCAGTGATGCTTTTATAGTCAGGATGACAATTTATAAAGCCTTTCCATGTTACTGCCAGTTCTTTATATATCTAAAACTTAATCTTTTGCCATGGTTTTAAGTGCATTTCAGATGTTCAAAAATTACTTGTGAGGTTCTTGCTATGCTTATGATATTTCAGTAATATTCTCAGTCCTTAACTATGCCCTTATCAAAAACAATTTCCATGATTTCTGCAATTTTTGAGAAAAAGTCAACTCTAATGTCCTTAGCTTTGTTATAATCAGTGAATGGACTATTTATAGACAACAACATGATGATCTTTTGCATATTTTAGTCACTCTGCTCAATTTTAAACAATATTTCTATGACACACTAGAAGAGATTTATCAACATAGCACATTCTGAATCATGTTAATACAGCAGTTTTCCCATAACCATAACCTTCTCAAAATTGCCTTCTTAGGAAAGTTTGTAGATTTTTGTTGTTGTTTTTCTTTTTTCTTTTTCTTTTTTCTTTCCGTTTTGCACTTCAGGGGATATCAATTGTGTGAAGTCATCTTGGGAGCAAACCAAAAATCCTATGCTAAGCAAAGCTCCTGGTGACCTGAGTTAATTGGATACCCATCTTGAGATCTCTATATAAGTTAGATGTGTTAATTGCTTTGCCTTATCACAATATAATGATGCAATTAACTTGTATCACCAGTATGGACTGTTTGTTAACACACATTTTAGTTCAAAGATACCAATACCCACAAAGATCGGCATTCATTCTGTCTAACAAGATTTGACATATAATTGTGCTGAAGTGTGCTTTTTAATGGATATTTAACCTCTAGTGACCATGATATTTGAAAAAAAGTGTTCTCAGTATGAGGAGAATAGGGAAGAAAATTACTCTTTGAAAAACTTAAGCGAATTTACATCTTTCTTGCTCAGCAAATTTTATCTACTGATCCTACTTCAGCAAGTATTTCTTCTTTTTAATATGCTTCTGTTCAAGTGCCTATCCACAATTTTTGCTTTGAAGGTTATTGGTATCCATGTAATTGACTAAAGGGTATTTTTAGTAGAAACCATAGATAAAATTATTAGTAATATCCTACATTTGAATGTGTAGTAAATTTGCAGTATCCTGTTAGCCAACGTATCACATCTTTGTAGGAGAAACACAAGTAGAAAGTATGTCAATCTGTACTTGTTTCTTCATGTAGACAAAAGCATCTACACATTAGAAAATAAGCTGCCATACTTCTGGATTTAGGAAACAAGAAGGCTAGGTGCCATAAGAATTGTCATTGTAGTGTTCTTTCACCATTATTTGAACAAATTTGGTGCTAAAAGTTGTGCTAAGGATAGTGATGACATATCAGAAGTGAGAATTTCCTAGTGCTCCATATCTGGAGGAAGATTCCGTGCACACATGCATATACTCACACGGCTATGTCTTCATTGTTCTGCAGAAAGCAATTAGACAATTTAAGCTAGTTCATTATGCATTTTTTTCTCTCCTGAGAAAATCACTATGATTTATTTTAATATAATTATGTTGCTATCCAAAAGTGAGCACCTCTTCCATCTGTTTTCCACAATGACTGTGCATTCAACAAATAGTCTTGGGAGGGGGGAGTATCTCAGGAATTGCTCCACAGATAAGCCTTTCCAGATGCTTGCAAATATACAGGTGTAAAGCATTTACTTTCTCCTTCCCTCAGTCACAAACTCATCCTTTTCAATTTTAAATTCAGCATTTAGAAACCCATAAATTTAGAATTTCCTTGGCCATTTTTTTTTTAATTTGGAAAGCAAACATTCTTTTGCTTGTAACTTTATAAATTTTCCCAGTCTCACCTTGTATTATGTTGTGTTTGTTTTTCATTTTCTCATCTATGTTCCACTCTATTACATGAAATCCTGAGATGTGTATTGCTTTATGAATGAAGGTACAGTAAAAGAAAAAAGCATGATCCCTCCCATTATGTAATTTTACAGTGTCATAAATAAAAAGGAAAATAATTAATTTCACCATCATACTACCACTGGATATACATATTTACATTTGCAGAGTCATATGTATTTCTGCTCATGCTTACTTAAGACAGAACTGTACTTTATTTTTTACTTTTTTATGAGTTTACTTCTTTGTGTTTTGGAAGTATAAGATCTCAACCGCATCAAGATATTGTGATCACACCATACCCATAGTCTACCACCACAGATCTACCTGATTTGCTCCCACCCTACTTTTTTCTCACTCCATGCTTCCTCTCTGTTAACCTCAGTTATATAGTCAACTTTCTAGGGTTAGTTCTTAGTTTGGGTTTATCTGACCTATTTCTCTATTTCACACAAACTAGTGACACCAAACAGTATTTGTCTTTCTCCTTCTCAATTATTTTGTTTAGCATAATCTTCCATCCATGTTGCTATAGTTGACAAGTTTATCTTTTTGATAACTGAGTAGTATTCCACTGTGTATATACATTTTATATACCACATCTTCCTGATACATTCATTTGTCTTTAGGTTCTTAGTTTTTTTCTTAGTCCTGCAGTGTACAAGGGAGTGAATGTTTCACGTAAAATTAGTGTTTTTATATTCTTTGAGTATGTATCCTGGAGTGGAATTAATTCTAGGTCATATGGCAGATCCATTTTTAATCATTTGAAAAGTCTCTGTACTGTTTTCCATAGGGAATGGATTATTCTTCATTTACACAAACAGTACAAGAGGGTTCCTTTCCCTCTACATCCTTGTCAGCACTTGTTTCTAGTCATTTTGATAAGGAAATTCTCACAGGTGCAAGGTGATATCCCATTGTGATTTTGATTTGTATTTCCCTGACAATAACTAGTGATGAGCATACTTTCATATGCCTGTTGTCCATCTGTATGTGTTCTATAGAGAAGTGTCTATGCAGCTCTTTTTTTTGGGGGGGGGGAATTGGATTGTTTTGTTGAGTTTTATGTGCCTTTATAGATCTTGTATATCAGTCCCTTACTAATATTTCTCTCATTCAGCAAGCTGTCCTTTGTTTTAGTGGTAGTTTCTTTTGCTGTGCATAAGCATATTAGTTTGATGTATTTCCAATTGTTTATATTTTTGTTTTCCTTGCTTCTTAAGAGGAATTCACAGAGTCTGAGGCCTATGTCATGCCTCTTTTCTTCTATGTATTTTATGACTTCAGGTCCTACATCCAGATCTTTTACCCATTTTCATTTGATTTTTGTGTATGGTATGAAACAGTGTTCTACTTTCATTCTTTAATTTGTGGCTAACAAGTTAAACCCAACACCATTTATGTAAAAGACTTTCCTTGCTAAAAGAATGTCTTGTTCAAGTATATTTTTATCTCCTTTGTCAGGTTAACTATCCATATGTATTGGTTTGTTTTTTTTTGTCACTTAATTCTATTCCATTGGTTTGTTGTTTTTGTCCAGGATCATGATATTTTAATCATTATAGCTTTGAAGTATAGTTTCAAGCTTGGGATGGTGATGCTGCCATTTTTTTTTTCTTTTTTAATCAAAATTCCCTGGCTATTGGCTATTTGAGATCTTCCTGGTTCCATATGAATTTCAGGAATATTCTATTCTAAAGAAGAATGTCACTGAAGTTTTGATAGGAATTGCATAGAATCTGCTTTTTAGTTAAGATGACCATTTTGACCAAGTGAATACTTTGAATTCATAAGTAGGGAACATCTTTCCATTTCTTTGTGTCTTTTATTTTTTTAGTAATTTATTATACTTGTAGTTGTATAAATTCTTCACCTTCTTGTTAAGATTCCTCTTAGGAATCTTTATTTTGTTGTTATTGTAGATATAATTGTAATTGGGATGAATTTTCCTGACTTCTTCCATCTCACTGTTTGTATATAGAAAGGCAAACTATTTTTGTGCATTGTTTTTGTAAAATGCCCACTTTTCTGAACTGATTTTTTTATTTTTTAATGGGGTTTTAGGGTTCTCTATTTATATTATGTTGTCTGCAAATAAAAATAACCTTACTTCTTCCCAGTTTGAATTTCTTTTATACCCTCTTCTTGAATGTGTCTTGCTAGCAGTGGGTACAGCCTTCTACCTTACCTTCAGGGGTTGTTGGCTTTATTCTGCTGCACTAAGACCAAGAGTACAAGAAGAATGCAAGCCTGTGTCCTCACTCTGCCACCATCTTAGCCCTACCTCTCATTTGAGTAAATATTGAGGGATCATCCTATTACCACCCACAGAATTGTAATAAGCCATTTTAATATTAATAAACCATTTGACTCAGGTTACTAGCTGATTTTGGAATAAAATGATCATGAGTTTTGTATTTTACTCAGTGCAATAAAGGTATTTCTTATGCATAAAAGATACACCTTTTTTGATGGTATGGTTAATGGGAGGAGGTGAGCTTTTTCTCTTAAGGGGTGCATTTTACAATGATCTCTGCCTTGATAGAAGGCAGAGATACTAGCCAAAGGGAAAAGAATACCTGTACTCATATTTTTAAATTGTAAACCTTGGAGGATAATTTCCATACTTACTAATGCCACATGCAAAAATCTGCTTTTGCCTATTTTCAACTGTTAATTGGCAATATGAAGATTTATTTTCTGGTAATCTCAGACTAACACTAAGATTAAGAAATTTAAAAATGATTAGTGACATATATGCCCACCTATGTACTGTTTGTTACATTTTTTTATATATACCTATACAGTCTCTGATAATATAATCTAAGCTATATGTGTGTACATATATCTTGTACATGGTAATTTATATGGTCTCAGGCCTGAAAGAAAATTAATGACTAAACATCATGAATTGTATCATGATGTATGAGACAGGCTTGACCGAATATGTAAGTTTACATTACTAAACGTTGATGAGTAGACTGAATGGCTAAGTATATACTCTTGCTAACATAAAATACATCAAAAATCATTTCCCGTAGATATCACACAAATGACATCATGCATGCTTAAGTAGTAACAACTTCATATGCAGTTCAATTGTCATAAAATTTTCCATGAGGAAAAGAAATGATTTGAAAGCTATATTCCTGACTTGTGTAGTTTTATAAAGTGGCAAATCAAATTTGACTGTATATATATATATTTTTTTAAGATTTATTTATTCATACAGAACTGGGGTACAGGCCAGAGATGTGGAGGGTGAGAGGATTCACCAGAGACAGAGTG
>NW_004567114.1:39593397-39633916 GCF_000260355.1 Condylura cristata | reverse complement strand
CATGTGGTCACCTCCGGGACAGGCGGGGATCGAACTCATGCTGCAGTGGCTTTAGATTCTCAGTGCTGTGCTTTAACCCGCTGCGCCACCAGGGAGGGCCTGACTGTATATATTTATGTCACTACTTTTATTACACATTAATATGTATCTTAACCTATTAAGTGAACATTGTTAAATTTACAAAAGCTATATCTTGGCAGCTTGCTCCCTACTTTGGCTTTTTGATCCTCCTTTTACTTTGGAAGTGAAATGAAGAAAAGGGGGGCCGTGACTCTAGGACTCAAGTACAAAATGTTAATTTCTCCAAAGTTATTACTAATGTGCTATGACACCAGAACCATATTCTAAGATTACACTCAGATTCTTTAAACTTGTAATTTGGTTGGATACTAAATGGAGGAAGAGGAAGTAAGCATAGGCAATTAGCTGATTTTTACCATTCATACTCATTGGGTTCTTGAGATAATCAAAATGCTCTTGGTACATAGACCTGTGTTTATCTTTTGTGGACTTAGCAGCATAACTTTCTTAAACAACTATCTTTTCAATAAGTAGTGTGTATTTTTTAAAAAGTTGACAACTTAGATGTCTTTTATTTACCTTCTGTCTGGGGAGGATTTCTTTTTTCACATAGTAATTTCTGATTCCAGTTGATGTCTTCTGGTACATCAGATTCCTATCATTCTGAAATATTTCTTTTATTCTGAAGTATTTAATTAAAATATACTTTTGGTCTCCTTATAAGGACAACATAATTTTTTTAAGTTCACTTGACCAATAATGTTAAAAGAAATCTTCTGATTTTCATTTGGTTCATGGGAACTCTAAATATATACATTTATTTAAGTTGTAGTATATTTATTTTCTTAACTGTGGATCACTAAAGAGTGCGGAGTTCTTGCCCAAGGATATGCATGTGTGTTCCACTGCTTCAACTTCTGTAGTATCTTTCACTATTCCTCCCATTGCCAACGCTTGTTCTTCAAATTATCATGCAGAGAGACATCAACTTTCCAAATTCTTCTCATTTCCTTCTTACATGCTTATGTACAATTTTCTCAAAGCACATTTAAGATTTGACCAAAATTTTAAAAAGTTATGCTTTTAATATAAAATCAAACTGCTATATATCACTTATCCCTTATCATTTAATTCCCTTATAATTTCGACCTGATTTCTTTTTTTCAAAGCTAATTAGTTCTGTCAATTTTATCTTGGTATAAGTCCATATGCGTACTTTGCACTTCCCTGAATTTGTTTAAGCAATGTCTTTTGTGTGGAATGACCTCATTACCTTCTCATTCTAAAACCCTCTTGACCTTTGAGATGCAACCTGAGTATCCTAACATACAAGAACCTTTAAACTGTGATCTCTTAAGCTTTCCCATTGTATCTATATACATGAATTATTGTCTGTTTTAAAGTAAGTCCCATAGAGACAGGATCTGCATACAAATCATCCTTGTATAACCTCGTACCTTGCACTTACTAATTACTTGTTGAAAATAAAAATGAATTGGTAAATTATTGACATAGTGTTCTGTTGTAATTCATACCTGCAATAGCCTCATGATCAGGAACAAAATCCTTGAGGAGGGTGGTTAGTTAAAACCTCACAAAGTTGATTGCTAAGTCAAGAAAAATTCATGGAATTTGAGGTTGATAGAAGTAGTCATAGTAACCTTTAGAATTGAGTTCATGTAGTAGTGCTTCAGTGAAGGAAAAAGACAAACATAATGCTTGATATGGATGCTACAATAGTTTCAGAAAGATGGATTACTCCAGGTTGTTGTATCGGGATCAAAGTAAGTTTTATATAATTCTGCTAAGTTGCTTTCAAGGATCTAGAAGTTTCATGTAAAGAGAAATGTTCACTGCTTATGAAGTAGAGTTTCTAGAAGTTGAATTTATATGGCACCTCTATTTCTATGAACAGAAGTCCAAAGTAAAGATTAATAATTTGTAGGAGAGCCAATATTGACAACTCTTAGCAACAATACATTGTTGCCCTTTCACTTGCAAAGCAGCCTAGCAACTTGTTGCCTTTGTGAATCACCCATCCCAACGTGATTTCATGCTTGTCCTCTTTTCAAAACATCAGTGTTATATAACTGCTACATAATTTTAATAACATAGCACATGAATAATTGATTGCATTTGCTAAACTTAATATTTCAGCAAATTTCCATGATCCTCAAGGAGACTAGTATAAAATGTACTAAAAAAAATGAAGTTTCTGTGATATGATTAATTGAAACCCTGCAGACGTGACCTAGTCACCTACTGAGATGCTAACTATGCAAAGGTTAGAGTGTGTGAGAGCAGAATTATAATTACCTGGGATTAGGCCAAGAAAGAGTTCACTATCTAATTTAATGGTGCATTTAGTAACTTATCAAAGGATCAAGGTTTATAGACTTTTTTAATTATTAACTTTGTTTCATATAATTTAGTTATTTAATGATATAACGGTAAAAGTATTCATTAAAAAGTCACTGAAAAGAATCCTTGATATTGTTTCCAAATCTTCATAGGCTATAGAATTTCACAATTTTAATATTTAAAATTTTGGTTTCTGTATTACTCCCACACACACCCTTTTTTTTTTTATACTTAAAAGCTCTTCCTGCTTCTCCCTACTACCTATTACATGTTCAGCGCTTAATGGCCTACCATTGGAAGTTGGAAGGTTCCAGTGGAAATTCTATTCAGCATGAACAATTTAGTATACTGCTAGTTTGATTGAATATTTGGTTGTAAATTACCTTTTCTTCTCACAAAAGAGTCTTCATACTTGATTTTCCACTTAGGATTTTGTTCTTGTTCTGTATATTTATCATTTAGCAGTTTTCATGAATTACATTTTAAATTATAAAGTCTAATGTAATTGTGATCTTTAGCTTTGACAACGCTCTATGACTATGTGACATGGTAACAGAAGGGGGTTAGGTAAAGTGAATAAGGGACTTTCCTGTACTATTTCTGCAATTCTGTAAGCTAAAATTAAAAAAAAAAAAAATGAAACATACAATTAGTGATTAGACTTAATGTGAACTAATTGCTTGATGTCACCCAGTGTAATATAATCATAAAAGTGTACAACAATGTACAGATAGGAGGATGAGGGATAAATAGAAGATAACAGACTTTGTCAGCTTTTCCTCTGCACTAAAATAAGTACAACTGATAAAATTTCCAAAGGAGAAAGAGCCCCTCATCCTAACAATTTTGTCAACCAACTTCCTTGAGATTATTTGTTGATCAAGTCTTTACCCAAGTACTTTTTTTTTCTTTCAGTTTGAATATGGAGCACTAAAATCTTTAAGAGCAAGTAAATATTTATATTTAAATTGTTAAGTAAAAAAGTTTAAATACATCTACAGAGCCTTGCCTTAACTTTCCTTATAATCAATGCCTGTTTAAAAGGAATTGAGAAAATTTTAAAAAGGATTAATTAACTCAAAGTAAATCTGAAATTTAAGAAATTTACATATCCCACGTCTCCAAAACGCCCCCCTAAAAAATCTGACATCTGCAGTTGATCCATTCATTAAAATAAGACAATCTGTGCAGCCCATTTCTGTAACTCTTTTGCAGACTGGCTTAACTTTTCATTCTCATAAAATTGGAGATGGGCTGTTTGGTTTATTGGTAATTGCGGCAGACGCAGAATGGTCCAATGTTTGCCAGTCCACAAACCCCATCGATGTTTATCCACTCACGGCAGTGCCAGTCTGCTGCGGTATTTCAGCAAGCAATGTTCCTCTGTGAAAAAAACAGCAGCTGCTCACTCAAAATAAACTTGTTTCTGTTTATGCTGTCAGCAGAAAGCTGTTTTAAAAATCATTAGACACATCATGCTGTTGCAGTATGTAAAATTGTAAAGCACAAGGAACACATTCCTGAAAGATAAGCCCTGTGTTACCTCTGTAACTTCATCATGGCCTGCTTCTCTTCTGTATTTTTTTCTGAATGTTTCATGTACAGGTAAGATTGATGGGCTCAGGTGTTCAGGCACAATGTTAATGGTGCCAAGACGACAGCTTGAAAGCCCTTTTAAGGTTAGTGAAAGCTATACAAAAGAAAATGTATGGACAACGCCATGATGGGATCAGGGGACTTGGTACAGATGCTAAAACTGCACAAACTCTGTGACCTTGGATATGTCTCTTGATCTATTGGAATGGTATTTTTCCTACCTGATATAAATGGTCTGTTAAGAACATCATACCTTGCTATGCAATATTTTTATCATTCATGTCTTTCATCTTTTGAGAGCATATGAGTAACTGACAAAATTTATCCTGGGTATGTTACACAAAGAACTATTTTAGTAAAGCAGTTTATAGAGGAATATTTATATTGAAAGCATACGTATTGATTTTATTTGGCAAGTTAAAATATTTAGAAGTGGATTTTGAATTCTTTTCTGCCAGTGAACATTGTAAAATAAGCTATGATATAGCTATAAAATAAATTAACATACCACTGGTAATGGTGTTCATAGAAAATTGGATTGCATTTGTTAGACTGTTATTGGAATTTGCATAACATGATAAAATATTTCAAAAAGGAACCAGTGGAAAAACAGGTATGTATAACTTGTCACATTTTGGTATTTATATACATATGGGTACACATACATAATATACAGATTATCAAGAAACCTCTACTTTAAAGCAGTACTTTCTGAAAGACTAAAAGAACTCCAATTTTTTAAGCTTTTGCAGTATTTGCATGTTTCTGATTAACATTTTTGTATAATCAAATAAGTCATTTGAGGAATATATGGGGCAAGGAAATGGAGGCAATGAAAATATGTAACACTGAACACTAGTTATTCTGTGATGGGTAGGAGTGAAGTAAAATGGTAGAGTGGATTTGGTCTCACTACCAGTCATAATGTTTCTAAATTTTTTGGCAGTAATGCAAAATGTGTATATTCCACTGTGGTCTGTTGGTACTGGGTGGTGGCAGTTTGGTGTGAGTGCTTATGGTGACAGTACTTGCCAGCAATAACCAAATAGTACGACAACTAAAAATCAATATTTTTTTTAATATACAAGGTAAACAAAAGTGGTTATAAGTACAATAAAATTGTGGGTACTATGATCCAAGGAGGGAGAAAGAATGGTTGCCTAAGCTAATGACTGTGCACTTTAGCAAAACAGAAGTAGAAAAAAACTTGAAAGGGTTTAAGCAGAGAAAATATAATAAATTTTCTGCCATGTAAAAAAAATGAGATATTTTTGTAATTAGAAATATATTTACCTAACGTAAATTAGTAAGAGATAATAGAAAAAAAATTATGACACTTCAGTAGTAATGCTGAAGTAGAAATGACACTTCAGTAGACATGACATTGATATGGTCAGGATAGAAAAAATGATTATGGTCTAAATATACATAATAACTTACATCAATTAGAATTATTAACTGCATTTGCTAGATGAAGTAGAGAGGGACATCAAGCTTAAAGTATAACAGAGTGGTGAATTTTGGATATATTGAATTTGAGATGTTAGTAACACGTTCAATGAGTGAGTCTTGGTGGTCAGTATAATATGGAGCTTGACTGAGAAGCTGAAACTTAAGTATATATTTTTTCTGGTGCTCAGTATAAATTTAAAATTGCAAACTATTATGAGATGAATAAAGACATTATAGAATGAAAAGAACAGAGTGCTGTCTTCTTTGGAGAGAGATCATACATCAGGTATTGGGAGAAGAGGAATTTCTAACAAAGGTGACAGGAGAATATTTCTGAGAAGTTAGAGGAAAAACAGTGGAATATTGTGAAAATAAAGAGTTTTCTAAAGAACCAATGCAGATATCTCTGATAATTCCAGGAAGGGGAGTAAACAAGTATAAGCAGTGAATTTAGTGATAAGAAGTCATACTTACCAGGAATAATTTTGGTAGAATGGTGTCCCAATTCACACTGAAGTGAATCGAGCAGTCAGTGGATAGTAAGAAAAGGAATTTCCAGAAAGAAAAAGCATTGGCCATGTACATGGGTAAGTTTATTCAGTTAGGAAACATTTCTTTGTTTAACACACATCATTTCAAACATGAAAACATAAAAATTATCTCCAAAATAGTGGGACATGCAAAAAATGAGATAAAAATGTGATATCCTAATCAATGTTAAACTCACATTTTTTTTATTCTGTAAGTCATTATGGAATAATTACAACTTAAGAATAATAGTATTAACTTAAAACAGGTGTTTAATGAAACATACCTGTAAGAACCTGCCACATAATTTGTGGACAAATATCATATGACCAAGAAAAGTAGAAATTTTCACAATTACAGTTCTTTGGAAGTTTTTGCCAGCTTGAATTTCTAAATTTATATTCTAGCAGTATATGGCGAAGGAGATTCCTTCAGCCATCAGAAAGTACATCAGATAGTGCTGCACCATAGACTTTGGCATTGGGCTAGATTACTGAAGTGTGGACTATGAATGGAAGAGAACAGAGGTGAAAGCATCATCGTTAATCAAGGTGCTCCTTAGATGAGTGGATATTGGACACACAATTCAGATGCTCCATCTTTCTGTCTCATGAGAAAATATAGCAGCCACTGGAAAGGATGAATTAGCATATAAGAAATAAGACAAAATGTGCACTATATTAAGAACTAATTCCAATAAAACTATTAGTGAATGTATGGGTGATTAAAAATGATTTTTTTAAATATAATGCATGCTGGCTAGCAAAGTATTATATTTTCCTACTCACTGAAACTATTTTACTAAACAGAGCCATTGTCTTGCTTCAGTTCTATCCTGCTTTTTCTTTGGAGAGTAATTGAATTTTAAACTTATGTTTCACTAATTTGTGATAATTTCTATGCCTTGAATATGTCTTTACCTAGAAATGGACACATAGGTTGTCCATTAGTAAAAAATAACAATGCATCTATGAAGTGCTCCAGTCAGAATCTATCCCAATATTAAATGTAGGTTCTAGTCAGCAATTCCATCTTTGATGGATTGTGTTGTCAAGCCTTTCAACGAATTGGCAATTTCTACTTCTAAGCAGTTTTCTAGGAAAGAAAGTACAAGTGAGACCTTCAATAACTTTCTCGCCACAAAATTATCTTCAATTTACCATGAACAAATTCAATAAAAAGCTTAACTTATTTAAAGTACAGGTTTCATTGAAAAAACGTGTAAGTTATTTCATCTTTGCATTTATTCCATAGAATATTCATAAATGCTTTCATAGAAACTGGTTCCAGCGATCCTCAAGCTTTTAGTGGGGAAAAAAACCTTGTTTTATGTTTATATGTATTCACCTTGTCATTGAAATTTTTATAAATGTCTATTTTCTGTTATTCATTGTGCAAAATGTCCCATCTTCTAAAATCTCTCCAAGTTTTCAAACTATCTCTTATTTTATCTTATTTTGCTTTAACTTTTAGACAGCTCTTTATCTCTGTCTTCCTTATGTGTTGATTTTCCCTTGGAATATGTCACTGGCCCTCTTTTTCTTTCTTTCTTTTTTTTTTTTTTTTACTCTGTCAGCTCTCTAGAGGTGGTTTTATTTATTCTCATCTTCTTTTGGTGGAAGAGACAACCTCACATTATAGATAAGACTTGAGTTTTTGGAATAATTTTCAGCTGGGAAATTCAATTATGACTAGGTAGTTGGACTGTGCAGGTCACAGAAGGATCTTTAGCACAGAAACAAAATAAGGAAAATATTAAAGGCATGGGTGATGGCAAAAGAAATGAAGAGGTGTAACCAAAAATGTCCTAAACTGGACAAATGCTTCTTGTACCTAGAGGGTGAGATCAAGTTCTCAGAAGGGAAGTAGTATATGGGAAGAGAGAAAAGTGATTTCATGCTTTAACTGCTAAATTAAAAGAGATTTTCCTGTTCTCACGTTACTTCAGTTTTTGAAGATAGAAGCTTCCGGGTTTATCAGTTCCAGCCTTAATTACCTACGAAAAGACTGATCTTGTTTGTAAAGGTAGGGACAGGAAGGTAGGATTCAAGGAAGAATGAGTAAGTCTACTGAAGCTTAGGATTGTCTTATAACTATCCTGTGAAAGAATTATACTTTGCCTTCTGCCTTCCTCTTCAGGGGTACTTTTTGTCTAATAGGCAGACTTATTTTAGAAGATTTTTTCAAATTACTAAAATGCTAAATTTCACTAGCAGTAGATATTTGTTGGACAGAGGTGACTATTTTACTTTTGTCATCCTGTTTTAGAACAGCACCTTGATTTCTTTAGAAATATATTTCCCCTTGTTTCAAATGGATATGGTGGAATTAATTTAGGGCCAAACCTTTCTTGACCCACAAGTGGGAATGGTGCACCCAATCAATTCCTCCTGAAATTTGAATATTCACTGAGCTGCTAGCAAGGAAAGGATGCAGTTGAATATAATTTATTCCAGACATGGAATCCTGAAAGAATTAGAAAAGGAATTTAGATTCCTTTTCTGCTATTACCAGAATTGCCTTGGTTACTGAGCTTTCTAAGGATTGTTGTTCTTGTTTCTGTTTTTGTTTTTTTTTTTCAGGTTTTTATATAGTCTGAGTTATTTTATCCATATTCTTTTATTTTATCCATATTCTTTTATGGTTATAAATTACCAAAGGTGGTTTTTATTTGTGGCAATTAAATATCACTGATTTGTTAGAAGTCATTCAAATTTCAAATCTTAATCATTGCTTTTTTTTTTTTTAAACATTGCTTTTAATGTCACCACTTTCTGTCTTCAAAAGAACACTTGTTAATAAGTATGGATTTCCACATTAAGATACAGTGGATTATTGAATGACAGACCTTAGAGTAGTTCTGAGATTCAAATTCATTGTGATATGATAGTTGTAAGTATAAGCTCTTCAATGTTACTAGCTCCACTTAGTAGCAAGACACTTATAACTGTTTTAACCTCTAAGTCACTCCATTTCTTCAGCTATAAAATGGGGAGAAAACTTATTGATATGCTTAGAATAGTTTTTTATAATACAATAAATAGTAGTAAATGTTAGCTCCATGTTCAGATTGTCTTGTTATGATTAAGAAATAACTAGGTTGTACTATAAGAATCAGGCCCTCCCTGGTGGCACAGCGGGTTAAAGCACAGCACTAAAAAGCTAAAGCCACTTCTGCATGAGTTCGATTCCCGCCTTCCCAGAGGTGACCACATGGCGCAGCAGACCTCTCCTAACCTGCCTGCTGCTCCCCTCAGCAGTGTACTTCATCGATCTGCCTGTTCTGCTCCCCACTCTGTCTCTGGTGAAGCCTCTCGCCGCCCCTGTGCCTCTGGCCTGTACCCCAGTTCTGTATGCACAAATAAATAAATCTTAAAAAAAAAAAAAAAGAATCACAATTGAGTCCACAGTCAAGGGGCATCCCAAGTTGTATTGCATCAAGAATAGGGAGTTTTAAGGATCAGGCAGAGGTGTTGTCTAAGTTTGTCATTTGTTTGAAAGATGGGGCTGGTTGGTTGGCAGGAATCTTCAGTCAGAGCATTCCAATATGGTGTTTTTTGTTTGTTTTTAAAGATGTACTTATTTATGCATACAGAACTGGAATATAGGCCAGAGGTACAGGGGCAGTAAGAGGATTCACCAGAGACAGAGTAGGGAGTGGAACAGGCAGATTAACTGAAATATACTGCTGAGGGAGCAGTCAGAGGTCTGCCACACCATGTGGGTCACCTCTGAGGCCAAGGATTGAATTCGTGATGAAGTGGCTTTAGCTTCATAGTGCTGTGCTTTAACCTGCTGCGCCACTAAGGAGGGCCCCCAATATGGTGTTTTTTGAAACAGTCAACAAGAGAATGGCTTTTCTGTTTCTTTTCTAATCATTGGTGAGCAGAGAACAGTATGTTGATGTCCCTTCATAGTGACCACTATGGGAAAATAATGAACAGTTCTTTTGTAGTCCTCCCAGATAGGAAGTTGAGTCAGGTTGCTTATTTTTTACCTAAAAGTTTCATCATAGCCACAATATAGAGTCTGGTTCAAAGTAAGTTCCATACCTGCTAAAATTCATATCAAAATTCAACTTTGAGCTTCTTGTAAACAGACCTTGTTCAATCACCTATACAATCCTACTTCTAAAATTAGCTGGTGCTCTTTGATTTTCTTCTCAGTCACTATACTGTGATGTACATCTGGGATTTGTATGTATAGATGTTTTGATAGTTATACAGAAATCTGATATAAACTATAATTTTTTGAGATTTTAACTAGAAAATTCCAAGTATGATACTTCTCCCTCAAGGTATACTGACTTTAAATGTTCATAAACACACGTAATATTTTTCATTATTTCCTTTCAACTTGTTAGAATGCCTTTTTGAACAATGAAGGCTCTTCCAGTGGTACTCAACCTTGGCTGCCTATTGGACTCAGCTGGACAAGCTTTCAAAAATACTAATTCCAGGTCACTACCCCAGGTTAATAAAATCAGACTCCTTCGGGAAAGAACATAAATATCAGCATTTTTCTCCTTTCTATGGATTTTAATTTATATCCAGGACTGAATCACTGCTTCTTGAACTCTGTTAGACCATCTTAATACCTTAGTAGATTTGAAAAATTCTTCCTTTTCACATAAATGTATATAATTTTAGAACTGAGGAATTTTAAATTTTGGCTGAATTCAGACTATGGTGCTTATAAAGCTAAAAAAAAAAATGGGGCAACAGAGCTCAAGAAATAGATTGCTGTTTGCTTTCTTTCTAACCCTTCCTGCTTCTTTTATCAGATTATAAGAAACTATACGTTGTTTTATAGAGAACAGATAGAATTCAGAGATGATAACTGAATTTATTGTATTTTTGAACTTTATGTGAAAACCTAACTCTCCTAAAAGGTCAAAATCTATATATTATCTGATTCTATTTTACAGATTACATTCTTTGTAAAAATACATATTAAATGATGTAATCAAAATTCATGTTAAATGCTGTATTCACAATGATATTTGTACAAATTTATATTACTTCAAGAGCTTTGGAAGCATGACTTTTGCTTGAGAACAGCATTGGTTTCTATGCATTTATATTTGTATATATATATATATACACACACACACACACATAAATATATCTTATATAAGCATGTATACACATATACACTGCATATGCATGTATATTACTATATATAACATTTGTTGGTATTACTTTGTCTCTAAGGAATATATAAAGTTAACAGTCTTAATCTCAAAACTTCAGATATTTGAATACAGCTTTCATATCTTCTTTGATTTCATGAATGTTCATTATCTATGCTGTTTAATCATAGTAGCTGACATTGGCCAAACATCTCTGTATCACTTTAATAAGCACTTAAGTACTGAATATTGCTGTGTGCACAGAAACCCTATTCAGGAAAAGCTAAGTCTGTTACAGATAAGGAAACTAAGGAACAGATGTGTTAGGGAATGTTTAGAAGTCTATTCTAGGTCACAATTGCAATTCTGGTAATTCTGCATCTGCATTGTCATTATACTACAGTGATTTATATTCCACATAGCAATGTGTAATTGAATCTTTAAAAGAAAAAACAACCTAACTACCAATCCATTGGAGAGTGGGGGAGGAAAGGAAAAATTTCCTTAGTTTAAAAATAACTTTTGAGGGTTAGGTCTGCTACATAAAGTAAGTAACATGTACATTTTTTTTTTCTTCTTCTTCCCTGAACAATTCATGAAACACTTTGCAACTGGTAGCTATCTTAACTATAGTGCCTGAAGCTATAAATTAAATATAAAATCTATAAAACTGGTTTATGATGTCACACACACAATTTCAGTCCTTTAGCAAATGGTTAAACTACTTACATAGTGCAAATTCCATTTTGATCTGCCTGTGTGCGCCAGTTTTTGAAAGGCAATGATTGAAGAAGTGGCATCTAATATAAGAGTCCCCAGTGTTCATAATACCTGCAGGTTAATCTTTCCTTTTAATGCCTTAAGTACTCGCAGGCAATGAGGCAGGATAAATGTATCAATCCCGACACATCTGAAGTAACAGACAGGGGAAGTCTAAGCTTAGTGGTGCTATGTGTCAAGAGAGAAACTAAGCCTACCAGAATGTACACCACAGACTTGGGCAGCTGGCCAAGGTTTAACACTGCCAGAAAAGTGCAATTATATTTTAATCATCTGCTCTACTCTTATGTCAAGGCCAAGAGCAGCATTTCCAACAGAGTCTCCTTCCCTATCAGTGACAACAATATGCACTCCAGAACTCTCAATATAGGGAGACTGAGTTTACATATTAGTGGAACATCAAAATATATTTAGTCCTTTCATATTTGGAAGGTGGGATAGTGTGATAAACATGGAAGCAAGTAGATATTTCCAGTCTTTCATTTCTAAAACATTACAAGCCTGGGTAGTTAATATTGGAATCATTCTGTCAAAAATACAGTAAAACATTTGAATCAGCTGCTTCGAGGAGCAAACAAATTACAAAGGTGCATTTAAAAAAAAAAAAAAAGATTTAGCACAGAGTAAACTGAAATACCAGCAGTTAACAAAGGCAATATCTTACATAATATTAGAGACCTGAAATTCCCAAATTTATTTTGATGGGACTAATCTAACAAGTCTGCACACAACTCTTGCCTATTAACAAATAAAGATATTTATACAAATATAGCCATAATTAAGGATGACAAAGAAGAACTCCATCACATCTTACAAAATCTTCAGTTGAATGAGGTCAAAATATGTTACTATTTTCTCTTGATTCCTATAAGTCCTTTATCTTTCCCACTCCAACACTTTATAGCATGCTCTATTTATAAATCAGAACATACAAAGTCAGCTTGACCTTTTTGCTATACCTTCTCCAGATCTAATGAACTTTCTACTTCATAAATTTTAGCCAAGCAACACTCTTTCCTTTGACCTCATCTGAAACTGATAAATTTTATTTAGGGATATATATATATATGCTTTTAATTTTTCAAACATTATTTTCACTGATAAAAAAATTATGCTTAATTTGATGTCAAAATTTATTTACATGTTTGCTTTAAAATGCATATTGACCTGAGGCTGCTAAAAATTAGGCATGGCTACAGTGGACAATGGTGGAGAGCTATATGTGCTTTTGTGTGGGTGTGCTGTGGTGGCATACACCTGAAGGTTCTGTGCATTTTAATCATATATATTGTAGCCCAATGCTTCCTTGGTTTAAAAAAAAAAAAAGTTGATTTTTTAACCTGTCACTTTACTGTGTTTTATTGTTTCTAGTAGCTTCTTAGAGGAATCTGCAGATTTTTCGATGTTATTATACAGCCTATAAATGATGTATTTTCTCTTTTTTTCAGTATGAATTCCTTTTATTTCCTGTGGTCTGATTGATCTAGCTAAAACTTCTGTATTAAATATGAATGGTGATAAGGAGAGTTCTTGCCTTGTTTCTGATCTTACAGGGAAAGCCTTCAGTTTTTTACCATTATGTATTTTATTAGCTGTAGTTTGATGTACATGGCCTTTATTATATTAAGTTAGGTTCCTTATACTCTCATCTTGTTAAATTTTTTTTTATCATAAATGACTGTTGAATCTTGCAAAATGCTTCTTTGCATATATTGATACTATCTGATCTTTATCTTTTGTTATATTGATTTTCATATATTACACCATCCTTGAATCCCTGGGCTGTTGTATCCCTGTTTTGCTGAACATTTTCACATCTATATTCATCAAGGATATTGCACATTCTCTTGTGAATTTTTTTTTCTTGTTCTGATATTAGGGTAATTTTGGCATCATCAAATGTGTTATGGAGCATTTCCTCTTTTTAGGAATTTAGAAATAATTGATCAAAATAAACACGATGTCTTCTTTAAAGATTTGATAGACTTCACTTATAAAGTTGTGGCCTGGACTTTTGAGTTTAGAGATACATTTGATTACTGATTTAATTAATACATGAATTCAATTAGTTTATTCAACTCTTCTATTTCATCAGGATTTAGTCTTGGTATATTATATTATCCTAGGTATTACTTCCTCAAAGTTATTGAATTTATTGGGGTATAGTTATCCTTAGTAATTAATGATCCTTTGTATTTCTGTGTAGTATGTGGTAATCTCTCCATTTCTAAATTTGTTTGCTAGTGTTTTCTCTGTACTACTGTTTACTTTGTTTGCTTAATTATAACTTTATTGGTCTTTTAGCTTTGCAAAGAAACAACTCTTTAGCTTCATTTATCTTAAATATAATCTTTTTCATTTCAATGTCATTTATTTCCACTTTCATTTCCTCCTTTCTACTAGCATTAGGTCTTGCTTGTTTCTCTTTTTCAAGATGCTTTTCAGTGTAATATTCAGTTAGGAATTTTTCTTGTTTTTTAATATGGATATATTGCAATTTTTCTTAGGAGCTGCTTTTGCTAGCTCACAAATTCTGATAACTTGTACCCTCATTTTTCAATAGTCTAAAGGAACTTTATGGTTTCTGCTTTAATATATTCTAATATAGTATCTATTCAGCAGTGTGTTTTGTCTTAATGCAGTTAAGTTTTCTCCAGAGTTGGCAATAATTTGTTTCTAATTTTATGGAATTGCTCTCAGAAAAGTAATTAGTATAATTTCAAACTTTATAATTTTATTGACTTATGTCCCTCCCTATGGTTTATCCTTAAAAAAAAAAAAGTTCCATATGCACTAGGAAAAATTGTATGTGTAGGAGTTCTTGGGTGGAATTTTCTATTGATGTCAGTTAAGCCTATTGGTCCAGCATCTTATTTAAAGCCACTATCCTTATTCTCTGTGAATTTAATCTGTCCACAGTTACCCTGTACTGTGTTGTCAATCTCTCTTTAATTATTTGAATAAGTGTATATATTGGTACTCCATTATTGGTGCACATAAATTTATTCGTGTTACTTTCTCATGTTTTTTTTTTTTTTAAGATTTATTTATTTATGCTTACAGAACTGGGGTACAGGCCAGAGGTGCAGGGGCAGTAAGAAGATTCACCAGAAACAGAGTGAGGAGCAAAACTGGCCGACTGACAAAGTACACTGCTGAGGGGAGCAGTGGGTGAGTCAGGAGAGGTCTACCGTGCCATGTGGGTCACCTCCAGGGCAGGGATCGAACTCGTGCTGAAGTGGCTTTAACCTGCTGCACCACCAGGGAAGGCCTTTCATGTTGTTTTAGGCTCTTGATCATAATGTAATTTATTCTCAATTTCTTATTACTTAGTCTTAAATTGTTTTGTTTGTTTGTTTCTCCTAGTAGTGTCTATTGTCTCTCAAATCTGATAATCTTTACTCAGTCTTAGAAAATTCACACAAGGAAGAAATTGGCTGGTAATCTCTACTTGCCTAGGAACAATTCCTTACTCTGGATAAATTATGAGTTATTTAGATTTATACAGCTCTTTTCTGTCTTAAAATTTATTTTCTAAGGGCCCTCCCTGGTGGTGCAGCTGGTTAAAGCACAGCACTGAGAATCTAAAGCCACTTCCGTATGAGTTTGCTTCCCGCCTGCCCTGGAGGTGACCACATGGCGTGGCAGACCTCTCCTGACCCACCCGCTGCTCCCCTCAGCAGTGTACTTCGTCGATCTGCCTGTTCTGCTCCCCACTCTGTCTCTGGTGAAGCCTCTCACCGCCCCTGCACCTCTGGCCTGTACCCCAGTTCTGTATGCACAAATAAATAAATCTTAAAAAAAAATTTCTAATTTATCCCCTCTATCTGTGTTTCAAAAGGTAGGATTTCATCGCATTTCTACTTGAATAGCATTCTATTATATATGTATACATATGTGTGTACATATGTGTGTACATTTGTATATACATATGTGTATACATATGTATGTACATATGTATGTACATATGTATGTGTGCATTTGTGTGTATAAAATACATGCCACATTTTCTTTAAACATTTGTCAGTTTATCCAGATCTTGGCCATTGTAAATAGTACTACATAAACTTGGAGATGAATATGTCTCTTTGAATTTGTGTTTTGGTATTCTGAGTAAATATCCAGACAGGATAACTGCATTATATGGAATTTCTATTTTTATTATTTTTAAGCAAGTCCATACTGCATTCCATAATTTGTGTACTGATTTATAATGTCACCAAGGCTCCCTTTCACCCTTCAACCCCTCTAACATTGGTTATTTCTCTGAAGACAAGAAACAACAATTCTGACACTGACTTTACATTGTTGTTCACCAGCTCTTATTAGTAGAGAAATTAAAACATCTTTTTATATGCTGTTTGTCATCCTCGCTATATCTACTGTCCATTTTTAATTCTTTTATTTTATAAATTCTCTGTGCATTTTGTATATTTACCCATATTGAACATATGATTTGCAAATAACTTATATTCAGTAGGCTATGTTTTATTTTAATGAAAGTTTATTCTGTTAAGCTTAATAGTTTGATGCAGTCACATTTTTACTTTTACTTCTTTGCCATTGGATTTGAGTCCACAAGCATCCTCTATTATCGTTTCAGGTCTTATATGCACAGCTTTGATCCATTTGGACTTAACTTTTATGTGTAGTGATATAATTATTTCTTTTGTATGTAGTTGTCTAGTTTTCCTAACACTATTTGTTTTAGAGCCTTTTTATGCCCTGTTTAAATGTTTGACTCCCTCTCAAATTAGTTGTTTAAATTAGTTTCAATACGTGAATGATTTTAATTCACTGTTCCTGAAATCCCACATTTCTTTATGCAGGCACCTATCTCAGTACAATTTTTTACACGGGGAACAAAAATGTAAGGTGTTATTTGGAAGGTCGACAGAATACAAAGGAATTATCCTTCATTCTTTTTTTAAAGATTTATGTGTACATACAGAACTGGGGTACAGGCCAGAGGCTCAGGGGCGGTGAGAGGCTTCACCAGAGACAGAGTGGGGAACAGAATAGGGAGATCGACTAAGAACACTGCTGAGGGGAGCAGCGAGCAGGTCAGGAGAGGTCTGCCACGCCATGTGGTCGCCTCGGGGCAGGCGGGACTCGAACTCATGTGGAAGTGCCTTTAGCTTCTTAGTGCAGTGCTTTAACCCGCTGCGCCACCAGGGAGGGCCAAATTATCCTTCATTCTTGAAGGAACTTCTTCTGTATTACGAAATTAGAAGTTAAAAACTGCTAAGATGCTAAAAGTGTCATATTGCTCTTCTAAAAATAATGTCTCCTTCCATTGGCTGTCTAAAATGTTATCTTTGTTTTTCTGCATTTTTATTATGATGTAGTGGCCTTTTAAACATATCCTGTCTTGGGATTGCTCAATTTTTTTTTTTACATTTATATGTAGACATTTGTTTATGGGGTCCTAAGACCACCCCATATTGCTTTGCTAGAAAATCTCATGGGATGTAATATATAATTGAACTCAAGGTTTATTATGGTCATAAAGTATGGATGAATAGCTCAAACCAAAGGGGAACTTGCCCATAAGGCATAGCCTCAAGAAACTCAGGCCCACATTTCCTATGATCTGTGCTCTCTTTTTCAGTCTAGAAGTGGGTCATACTAAGCATGCTCCTTTGCACAAAATAGCAGCATGTGTGCAATGTTTCAGTCCAGCAAAGGCTGGCTGAGACTCCTTATAAGGTTTAATTGGGTCATAGGCACTCTGAGCACCAAAATCTTAGACTTTCAGAAAGAAATTAAGTGATCACCAAAAATCATATTGTTTATAAGTATAAGCAGGAATAATTTTCAAGAACATTTCAAAAGTCAAATTCCCAGCCGTTTTGCCGTAGACCAGGCCTGAAAGCAGAATTTACAAATTAAATAAGTCAGGTCTGTTGTATTAACACTTTCCTATACAATGTGATTTGTCAGTTTTACAAAATTCTCATTACCATAACTTCAAATATCATTCATCTACCCTCTCTCCTTCTGATATACCATTCCTTAAAATACGTCATGATGTTTATCTCTTTTACCCAATTCTCTGTTTTCATCATTTTATTTCTGTTTCACATGCCTGACCTATCTCCCATCTGCCCATATTTCAACTACAACTAATACTACTATTGGTAAATCAATCAAATTTTTTTACACAATTTTCATTAGTTCATAAGTTAATTTTTTGCTGGATTTTCCTTTATCGAGTTTTTTCAGTATGTTAATGACATATTTTAAATCCATGTTTGTTAACTCCAATATTTGAATCTTTTGTCTGTCCTGGTTTTTCTCTTGGTTTGCAACCATGTGATTTTTATTCCTTTTATGTATGACAAATTTTGATTTAATGTTGAATATTATATATAAAAATGTAGATGCTCTCATGTTCTAAACAATTTACTTCTCTTTCTAATAAGCCCTGCGGTATAGAGCAAAATAATATTAATCCAGTCACAAGGTACTTATGAGTGTAGGCTTCATACTAATTATGCATGATTTTACTGTAAAGGGTAGCCCAAATAACATACAGCCTAATATATGGGGTGGTTCCTAAGGGTCTCTTCATTTTTGTGTTTAGAGATCTGTTCCTTGTCACCCTATGGACCCATGGCATCCATACAAACCCTGTTTACCTTCTTAGTCCCTCATCTGTTATTTTGTTTTCAACTTCCCATTCTCTGAGCCATCACTTTAAAAGTTGGCACATGCTTTCAGGGAAGTTGTGCCGCATAGATTTCATCTTTGGGTTTAATTTTCTCTCTAGATTTTATGCCTCAGGTCCTTGATACTTTGCATCTCTCCAACATCTTCACACATGAATAATGACATCTCTTAAGAACTAGTAAATGGTATCCAATCAAAATAAATATAGACAACACTTATTTTAGACAGTGCTTTCATGCATGATTAACTGAACCCTGAATATATTCAGTGGCTGAGTTTCCCTCATGTTCCTCACATAGGAATGCCTTTTCCTTTACTGGCAAATGAAAATCCACAAGATTCAGCTAATACATCCGTGCAAGATCTTATCACCTGAATCAAATATCACCTGAATCAAATATTTGGTTTCTAATGACAGTGTGCTCCTTCTGTGTACTTTCAATTGATGCAAATGTATCTTCTTGACAATTGTGTTACATTATTTTTTAGACAAAGATCAATATGCTTAACAATGTTAATTCTGTTCTTTTACTTCAGTCTTGCTCATAACTATTTCCCTATGGTTCTTTACATAGCTCTTTACTCTGTGGTTGTACCTGAGTGAAAGACCTTTCGATGAGAACCAACCCTGAGTCCTGACACCACCACAGTACTAGTTCAATAGGACAGAGTAGGTTGACTGGAATTGAGAGATCAAGCCTGGTTTTATACGAGTTTTCATGGTTCCTACCAGACAATGATACCAAACCAAGTAGATCTCTGGCTTTATCTGGACATATGCTAGTCAGCTGCTTCATCACACTTTTCTGTGTTAATTCTTACTGAAGGAAACTGCTTATGGGGACTGTTTAATAGACATTTAGTTGATGAACCTCTTTGCAGACGTTTCTAATTAGATAGACAGGTACATTCATTCTCATTAAGGATATTAAATCAGTTGATCAGAGTTATTTTATAGCAGCTTCAATAGAATAGCCAATGTATCATAACTGTTACAGTATTTCTCAAGCTATATTGGGGGAGCAGTAAGTCACTGGTCAAAAAGTTTTTGAAACCTTACAAATGCTTGAATATTTCCACTGTATATAAACACAATTAAGCTTGTGTTAACTTGTGTTTTTTGTTTTGTTTTGTTTTGTTTTGTTTTTCAGAAATGTTTGGCTTGGGAAAACTTTTGTTTTTGCTTGAAAGCCTCTCAGTATCTCATAGAACTGTAGTACTCTCTAAGGAACACAGCTTGGATAGCTGGCATAGGGTAGTATTTACCTCTTTTCTTTTGTGCAGTTTCCTCCCTCTTCCTGTTATTTGGCTTTAACGCCCTGGAAGCATGATTAAAGTGCATGAGTTGTTGGAATCCTTCTGGCTTACTGAAAATTCCCAAGAAAGCTTATATTTTGTTACATACAAATGCTGTTGTCTGAACTTCTCCTCCCTCTATCATGATAGCTGTATTAGTTTCTTAGTTTTAGTTGCTAAAATCAGTTACCACAAACTTAGTGACTTAAGCAACACAACTCTCCTATCTTATAGTTCTGGATCTTTGAAGCCTGATTTAACTAAACAATTTGGCTAAAGTCAGGGTGTCTGTAGAACTGCATTTCTTCATGGAGGCTTTAAAAGATAGTTGTAGGCAAATTAATGAGCCCTCAAATATGTCGACATCTTAATTCTAGGAAATTTTATATTACATAGCAAAAGAGAATAACAGTTAAAGATGGAATTAGAGTTGCTAATTAGCTGACTTTGAAATAGTGTATTGTGGCTTATGTTAGTGGACCAAATATTCCATAAAGGTGGAATCAGGAGGTAGAAGAAAGTGACTGGTACAGTCTCAGCAGCCTCTGTTAAAATGAAAGGGAAAGAAGCCCACAAGTTAAGAAATATGGGAAATATACAGAAACTGGAAAAGGCAAGCAAGAAGAGTTTTGGGAAGATCTGCAGTAGGAGTGTGGCTCTTTGGCACGTTGAGAGACCTATTTCAGACTTCTGACCTCTAGAAATACATTGATAATCACAGTTTTATGTCACAGTTTGGTGAGGCCATAGAACTCAAATGTTTAGTTACACAAAATTCTAGGTGTCACTGAAAGGAATTCTGTAAATAAGATTAATATTTAAATTAGCAGAGTGGAATAAAGAAAGTAGGTGGGTTTCATCAAGAAAAGACTTTACCATAAAGAATGAGCTCCAGCAAGGGAATCTGCCAAGTACATTGCATCTCACCCTACAGATTTGGGGCTTCTCAGCCTCATATCTTTCCTCTCTAGCTACAAATGTATATACATGCATGTGTACACACACCTGTTGTTTCTCTAAGGAAAAATGATTAATACAGTAATTAATGTGTGCTTTAAACCACACAGGTTAGTAGTTTGTTATAGCAATAGTGAGAAACAAACACAAGGATAACTCACATCTTTGCTTTTTCTTTATAATTTCATATAATCTATTTAAAGTCCATAGATTAGCAACCTAATTCCATCTGTAATTGTAATCCCACTTCATCTTCTAGCATAATATATTCACTGAGTCTGGGCCTTAAGATGTGGGCATCTTAGACGTGGGGGCATTATTCTGCCAACTGAAGCCATGTGAGCTATTACAGTGATAACAGCCACCGCTGCTGTCTTTAATCATGTCTGGCGGTGAAAGGCTAGAAATTTAATCCCTGAATCATCATGGGTTCTTTTCCCATGATGCTATAAAGGGAAATTCATTGTCAGGCCCTTAGATAAAAAAAAGCAGAGAACAAATCTTTTCTTAGAGTAAAGAATAAGTTTATTTAGAGAAAAAGGGAGAAAAGTAAAGACTTGTAGGCAGCCATGCCAGAAGGGGCAAAGACACCATTTTGGGCTCATGTCTAGGGCATATTTAAACTTCCCCCTCTCTGTTCCAGGATCTCCTCATCCTCTGTAGCTGAATCTCTCTCAGTGGCTGTTCTTCCTCAGCAGCTATCTCCAGCTTCAGAGATCTTAGCTTAGTCTTTCTTTCACTGCCCTTGACCAAGGTCTCTTAAAATTTCCAGTCCAGGCCCTCCCTGGTGGCGCAGCAGGTTAAAGCACAGCACTAAGAAGCAAAAGTCACTTCAGCATAGGTTAGATCCCTATCCTGGAGGTGACCCACATGGTGCAGCAGACCTCTCATGACCCGCCCGCTGCTCCCCTCAGCAGTGTACTTCATTGGTCAGCCTGTTCTACTCCCCACTCTGTCTCAGGTGAAACCTCTCACTGCCCTGTACCTCTGGCCTGTACCCCAGTTCTGTATGCATAAATAAATAAATCTTAAAAAAAAAAAATCCAATCCTTCTATCCCTCCTGGGGTTCTCTCTCCCAAAGCCCCTGCCTGCACTGTCCCTGAAGTAGTACAATACTTAACCCTATCTTGCCCTGGAACTTACCACTATCACAGCCCTACATCCAAATATGAAACTGCCATGTTTCTTATTGAAGATCAGATAACTGCATGTTGATTTTAATAAACTTGATTAATCCATAGGCATTTTGTCCTTAAAAATTTAATATTCAGGGCCCTCCCTGGTGGCGCAGCAGGTTAAAGCACAGCACTGAGAATCTAAAGCCGCTTCGGCATGAGTTCGATTCCCGCCTGCCCCAGAGGAGACCACATGGCGTGGCAGACCTCTCCTGACCCGCCCACTGCTCCCCTCAGCAGTGTACTTCGTAGATCTGCCTGTTCTGCTCCCCACTCTGTCTCTGGTGAAGCCTCTCGCCGCCCCTGAGCCTCTGGCCTGTACCCCAGTTCTGTATGCACAAATAAATAAATCTTTAAAAAAAAATTTAATATTCAGATCTTGAAATTCTGTTCTTTGAAATTCTCCCTGAATGAGGGAGAATAGAGCTCTTTGGCTTCCTATTTTACATCACTTTGGTATTGGAAATAACTGGCTATTTTAAAGAGAAAACATTAGAGTCAAAGTTCTGTCATCATCCACTAAATCAATTAAGCTCATTTTTCACCTATTGATGTTAACTCTCTATAAAATATTATGCTATGTATCTCACCCTTTGGTTCCTTTAGATTCTACATGTAAGTGAAACCACCCAGAATTTCTTTTTCCTTTTGACTCACTTAGAATAATCCCTTCCAATTTCAACCATGTTGTGGCAAACAGCATGAGTTTATCTTTTTTGATCACTGAGTAGTATTCCATTGTGTGTATATATACCAAAGACAAACTAAGAAAGCAGACTGTAGAGCTGAGAAGGGAGGTGAAGAGAGAGGAAAGAATAGAGAACAGGGGAAGGGAGGAGGATGTGGTGGGGACTGTGGACACTGGTGGTGGAAAAACTATAATGGCTGCACCTGAAAGGAGAAATCTCATATTATGAAGAAATAAACTAGATTGTTGAAAAAAAGTAAGTATATATTAGGCACTAACTCTTACCATGTATTAAGTATTAAAAATGAATATTAACTCACACATTACAGAGAAAAAGCATTTTAATAGCTACCTTGTGGAAACAGTTATTATTGAAAAAGGTTGTTTCTTTTTAAAATCTCTATGGCCTTACCGTTATGTTAGTTTATCATTGGTCACCTGTCATGCATGGTCAACAGACATATGAGATTTCCAGATACAGGAAGCTGAATGTGAGCTGTGGTTTTGGAACACAAAAAATAGTAATAGGTTTCTTTAATTTGCATACCTTTTTAGAGACTCCTTTATAAGGACAAATTTGCATATTTTTATATCCCAAAACCAAAATAGTGAAGCACTAGTAGCCCTTATTCTATAGCTTTAGACTTTAACAGCAAAAACTTTTTATTTATTTACATTTAATTCTTTTGCAAATTGGGTAATACTATCTTACAATACCATATATGCTTTAGTTATGCATATTCATACTTTTTCAGATGTATGATAACAGCACCAAAGTACAAATGACCCGTCCCCTTCACCAGTGTCCACTCAGTCCCCTTACCATTGTGCACTCAGTCCCCTTCACCAGTGTCCACTCAGTCCCTGTCACCATTGTGCACTCAATCCCCTTCACCACAGTTCACTCAGTCCCCTCCACACTTTACAGCTACACCCTACTCCTCCCACTAGTAATGTTGTCCCAATGTTGTCTTCAAAATCCAAATGTTTTTGTTTTTACTGTTAATTGGATTTTTTAAAATATTTTATGCATCAATAGATCATTCTATATGTGTCTTTTGCCTGGCTTATTTCACTGACTGTAACCCCTTCAAGGTCCTTTCATGTTCTCACAAGAGTGACCCTTTCTAATATCAACAGTATTCCACTACGTGAATAAACACATCTTTGCTATTCATTCACCTGTTGATAGTCATTTAGAGTTTTTCCATGCTTTGGGTATTGTGAGGACTGCTGCAAGGAATACTGGAATGAAATGCACATATCTTTTCAAGTTAATGATTTATATTCTTCGAATAGATATGTATACGTGTAATTGTTGACTTACATAATCCTTGTCTTTAATTTTTAAGGAAACTTTGAGCTATTTACCAAAGTGGCTGTACCAATTTACATTCCCACCACAGGGTTCCAGTTTGTTTCCCTGAGAATTTTTTCAGTTAGTTCCATGTTTCTTTCTACTCTTATTTCTTATGCCATTGGAGTCAGGTCCCCAAAGCATTTCTAAGGTGCATGCTATAGAGCATATTGCTAGTGGTTTCTTGTAAGTATTTCATCATTTCATTTAAATCTTTAATCCATTTTGAATTAATTGTGTATAATGTGAACTATAGCTCTAGTTTTCGTTTTTTTGATTTTGTTTCCTTGTTTTCCCCGTTCCCATTTGTTGACTCTTCTTTCTGCCTTGGGTACTTTTTGTTCCTTTGTCTAAATTAGCTTTCCATGTTTCTGAGGATTTATTTCTAGGTTCTCAAATCTATTATTGATCTGTGTGTATGTGTTTTTTTGTTTGTTTGTTTGTTTTTGTTTTTCCCCAATACCACATTGTCATATATCACTCTGTAGTATATTTTGGCAGTTGGGGAGTATGATATCTGATGCTCCTCTTTTTTGCCTCAGAACTGCTTTGAGTTCTTGGAATTTTTTTTATGGTTCCATATAAATCCTAGTATTCTATTTCCTTAAAAAAATGCCTTTGGAATGTTGACAGAGATTGTGTTGACTCTGTATATGTCTTTCCTTATCATGGATTGGAAGAAGAAACAAGTGTCACTCTTACCCAAAGCAAAGCAATGTATATCAGTGCTATAGCCTGCCACTTCACTGTACTCATTTATTGTTTTAACAGGCTCTTAGTGGAGTGTTTATTTGTTTCATCTGCAAAATTTTGATAATTTTACTTTTCCAGTGTAGAGTCCATTTTTTTCTTGCCTTATTTCTCTCACTAGGGCTTCCACAGTACTGTGCTGTTTAGTGGTGGTGAAGTTGGACATCCTTGTCTTCTTCCTGTTCATAGAGGAAAATCTGTTTTTCACCATTGAGCATGATTTATCTGTGTTTGTCATAAGTTTTTATTAAATATTTGTTGTGGAAGTATGTTCCTTCCATATCCACTTTATTGACAGTTATGTCTGTCATAATCTTGAACTTTGTTAAATGCTTCTATTAAGGGGAAGGATATCCTAAAGGGCTCTACAGAGTTCTGTGGATTCCACCCCCTACTCCAGTGATTGGAAAACTACAACTCCCAGCATTACCAAGGAGAGAACTGTGAGGACCCAAGGGTGGAGCTAAGCAGGCATTCTGGGACTTTGGGGGAAAAATAGAGAGCGTTTTTTTCAGCAGTTGCTCTGGAGAGGTAACGGCTCTCACTCTCTGGGGCAACGGCTCTCAGACTGTGTGACTAGGGGCTATCAGTTAGTTTTGTTACTAGAGCTGCAAGTCAGCCGAGCTGGTAAGATATTCTAGTCATCTTGTATCTCTCTCTCTTTCCCTAGGTTGTTCCTTTACCTCTCCTCTTTTGTAAATAAACCTATTACCCTTTTATGTGTGCCTGCAGAACAATTTTAAGCGTGGGGATGAGGACCCACAAACAAGCAGTACAGTTCACTCTGGGCAACCCTGTAACACTTCCTCTGCACCTATGGATGTGACTTTGACTACAGGAAAACCAAAGGTGTTTGAACTCACAAGCAGAAGAGTGGTAACCCATGCTGCTTGCTGACAGATGTGTTTCCAAGCACACATGAGTCTGCTGCTTGCTGACAGATGTGTTTCCAAGCACACATGAGTCAGGAGTAAGACTTCCAGGAGCAACTTGATGAGTTAACTCCTCACACCATCAAATTACACCACTTATAAGTCTCAGGAAGACAAATCTTACATAATATTTATTCAGGAATATTTAAACAGTACTTTAATGAATTTCTAAGCTTATTACGATAACTAGCAGCAGGAAAAACTTGGATTATCATTATCAAAATCATTTTGGTACAGGCTGTCATAGTTACATAGCATTTTTTGACTATCATTAAGGACGTACTTACTCTGTGTGAATACTTTTCCACCTCTGCAAAATGAAGGCATTTGACTTGATCATTCCTAAGGTCTATGCTAGTTCTTACATCAGATCATTCTAAAAGAAATTCACTAAGCCCTTGTTTTTGAGTATCATTAAATAATATCACCTCTTCATATGTATGTGACCACACCACAATTACCATCCTCGCATCCCCAGTAGCCTACTGAGCCCTTCCCTCCTTGCTCTCCACCTCCCCCTAGTACTCCCCTCTTGTTTTTATTTAACAGATTTCTAGTGTTTGCTTTGGTTTGGTTTGGTCTGACCTTTTGTTTTGTTTTTCTATATTCCATATGAATCCATCTGGCCATCTGGTATTGTCTTTCTCCTTCTGGTTTATTTCTGCTAGGCATAATCCCCTTTAGCCCCATCCCTGTTGTTTCAAATGGAAAGAATATTTTCTTATTCTTTTAATAGCCAACTAGTGTTCCATTGTGTATACATACCACATTTTCCTAATCTACTCATCTGCCCTTGAGTTCTGAAGTTATTTTCAGAACTTGGCAGTTGTAAATAGTTATTCAGTGACATAGAAGTACATATATCCTTTAAAGTTGGTGGTTTTGCATTCATCTGGGTAGATAGATACATAGGATAGAATTGCTGGATCATGTGGTAGACACATTTTTAATATGAAAAAATCTCCATACTATTTTCCACAGGGGCTATCAGTCTACTAATTTCTAGGAAACATGCCAAAGTCTGTTTTAACTGGCTTAAATGCTAGGACGATGAAAAGTCTTGTACTTTAATCACACCATTCCTAAATTTAATAGTATGTACATGACTCGATATATATTTTAAGTACAGGAGCTATGTCTCATATCTTTTGTATTCATAAATTGGGAAGAATCTTAGAAAAATGGTTTATCTCACTTGAATAAGTGTTAAATATCTAATCCCAAATATATTTTATAAATGGCTATTTTTATCTCCAAGAGTTATGTTAACATTGGCTTTGCTATTTAAGATTGTAACTTAAATTGTCTATATAATACACTTTTCAGATCTAGAAACATTCATCACTTTGATTACCTACAGAGTAACAAAAACGTGAAGTTACAGCATTCATAATATTCTTGGCAATTAATAGGAACCATAAGCTCTACCATAGTTTCCCAATGCTTGTTTTTTTTATGGTAAATGCTTTGGAAACTAGGGAGCACTTGAGAAGTAAGTGCAACCTTAAGGGGCTAGACAAGTAGGTCATTAGAATGCAAATATGTCAGAATTATATAGGACCCAACCTGGAATATCAGTGATTGCTATATCCCCAATGAGAAAGGATCAAAGAAGAAAGAAAAGAATTGTCATGCTGTGGCAAAGGACTTGCAGGTGACCACACCTTATTTAGGGTTTGGGCTAGGATAAGCACAGAGATATTGAAATGCCTAAGAACAGGGTCTGAATCAGCTCCTCAGAATATGAAATGATCATAAAAGAGTGCTTTGATTTCATAAAAGGAAGAAGCTATAGTAGTTTGCTGTCACATTTAAATAACAATAAAAATATAGGAAAAAATAAATATTCAGTAAGAAAGAATCTAAAAATCAAAGTGGCAAAGAAATCCATATGCGCGGTGTTTTGTTTTATTTATTTATATTTTTTTTTAGTAAGGGACAGATGTTTCTATATCAATAACACCTTTCCAGTAAACTTGGAAACATTTTGTATGAAAAGACTAGCTGGCTAAGAATTTTTAATTGCTTAGGTAACATTTAGAGAAAATAGGAAAATCTTAAATGCGTACATACATATTACATCAGAAGATGCTGCTGAATAAGTAAAGAATTAAGAGCTCTACTTTGCAGCTAAAATCAGGAAGGCTTTTCTCTGTTCTATTCCTGGTTGTCCGAAAGCTACTGGGGAAAAAAAATCTTCAGATGATAAGAGACTTGCTCTTGAAACCAACCAAAAAGAAGTAAACCATCAAAACAAAACCTCCATGCATCATGCAAATATTTGAAAGGTCAAGGATTTTCAAGAAAGAAAATTATTGAGAAAACTGTCCTATTTTGAAAATCACCCCTTTCATTGTTAGCAAATCCATAGAATACTCCCTGAATTTCTACCATATTTTCTGAACTTAGTTAAAGCAACAAAGAAAAGTGACAACTTAGGATTCCCTGTTAGCAATGAAAAGCAAAACATGTAGGCCTTTTTATACAATAAACAGATGATTGAAAAATGAAGTTAGCAGTAATACTGTATTTTCTTTAGGGATGTTTAAACACAATGCTGTGTTTTGAGTACATATGTGACAAAGATATTGTCACTATCATGAACATGTGCTAATAATTGCATAATTTAGTATTTTAGCAATGCATTTTTTTATAATACAGATGCAGTATTTTCTTTTGCATAAAAACAAATTGCTATATTGTCATTTTCTAGTATATTTTTATTTTATAAAAGTAAATGAGTTTACATAGCAGGAGTATAATGGACCAGGCGAGAAAATAACAAAAATAATGAACAACCATAGACCAGAGACATTCTGTGGGGGTGGAGTGGGGAATGGGACCAAAAACGGGGGGGTGGGGGGAAGGGAGGGAAATGCACGGGACGATGGTGGTGGCACAGGGGTGATTTGGTGATGGGAAACCCGTGGGGATTACAATTGAGATGAAAAAAAAATGTGCAAAATGTTGTAAAAATAAACTTTTTAATAATAAAAAAAAAGTAAATGAGTTTATTTTCAGTACTTAAAAATATATACATTTGACTGACTTCTTAGAATTTGAATAGTCTGAAATATCTAATAGGCTAGAATTTTTTTTCCTAATGCTAGAGGTGAATATAATTTTAAAATATCACCACACATAGGTAAAATCTTAGTAAATGTAGGCCTAAAATAACATTTTTGGGGGGAATCATATTCAATGATTATATGACAGAACATGTAAATTATTCTTTTATCTCAGTGAATATTTAAATATATTTTATGTATTAATGGTAAACTAATGAGTGGAGAGGTATGTTATCAAAATAACTCTCCCTTGCACACACATTCATTTATTGGCTAAGACAGAGTTGTTAATGTTTAGTGGAGGTAAATAATAAAGCTTTAGTAATCTTTTTACAATTATTTACACAAGGTTTACAGAAAAAAAATTATTTGTAATTATTAGTTCCTGATTATAGGTGCTAAATTACTAATGTGGCCATTTTATTAGGAAAAAAATTAGTATTCTAATGCATTAATATTGAAATGGCAGACTTCCTGGCCATATAAGTCAGCAAAACTAAAGGATAACAGAAACATAAACAAAATAAATAGAACAACGTATGCCCCTCCCTACCCACCCTTTCTGACCTTTTTCTACTTCTCTGGTGGTTTTGTGACCACACTATTTTATTTTGAAGGATGAAAGCTATGACCTATCCTGTTAGAGTAGGTGTTAAACTAATTGTTGCAGGCTAACATTTGGGGTCAATTGACATTGTGGACATTATGGAATCATGGGCCCTCTCAGAAACTTTATTCAAGAAATTGACTCTGAGTTCTGCACTAATACATTTTTCCTCATCATACCTGTATGAGAAATATTTTATGTGGTATTTAGGTCATCTTCAATGCATAGGCTCAACTATAAAGTTGAACAAAATTGAGAGAGCAAGAGAGCCAGGGACAGTAATAAAAACCAAAGATAAGGAAAAATTAAAAGTCCAATACCAATAAAAATGTTTGCAATTATGTCTTATTACCAATTTAATTTAGATTAAAACTCATTGTATTAGTAATTTCGACACTATCAAGAGGGGTGGTTACATTTTTAGTTGCTCCCCATGAAATCAATGTTGAGAATCATGGTCACATAACTCAAAAGATTTTTTAAAAATATGTATACTCTTTATCCAGGACCTGTGTTCCTTAATGGATGTATTAAAATTGATTGTATTTAAGTGATCTAATACTTTACCACGTGAATATATTTGCTATTAACAAGTATCTTATGTTCATTTATTATTTAATCAAAACTGATTGCCTCTAATATTTGACTGATAATTTCATCTCTGGAGACTTTCTGACAGGTATCCAGTGATTTCTAGCAGAGTACGTTAGTTTCTCGGAGTTACAGATAAAGGAATATTTTAATAAACCATTGAGTGAATATTAAATGTATCTTGTTATTTTGGAATTATGTATATTAGACTCTCTTTTGGCAAGACTATGCCCTTGTAACTGAGCACAAGAGCCTAATGAAAATCCTTCCTTATGACTAGTTAAACATTTCCTGAATAATATCAGGAAGCTTTAGTGTAAAAGATTGGCAACTGTTAAAGTTATAAAACAATTTATTAGAGTATATAAAAGCCATACTAGCAATAAGAGTGTGCTCTTGATACTAACTCAAATACTAAAGAGTATGATTAGCTTCAATTTTACCTTCTGGCATTATTTCCTGAGTGTAAGTATGTAAATTCAATATATTATGATTATTTAAACTAAAATTTAGAAATACTCTGGAGCTTATTCACTATTAACCATGTAGTGTAATTAAACACCTGCACTGAGCAGTTAATTTTAATATTTAAGGTACTTTGGGTTATTAGAAGTTGCCAAAATTAATATTCACTAATTGACTCATTCACTAAGAATTTACACTTAGTTCTATTGCTACTCTAACAAACTGTCATACAGTAGTGTTGTAAAAAACAACAAATACTTGTTACTTTACAGACCTAGTGGTCAGAAGTCCAAAATGTGCCAAAATAAAGTTATTCATAGAACCATGTTCCCTCTAGGGGCTCTACAAAAGTATGTCACCTTGCTTTTTTTTTTTTTTTTCCAGTAATCTCTCTTCCTTCTTTCTGGACTCTGCTAGTTCAAAACACGTTGTTCCAACATCTGCTTCTTCATCATCACTTTCCTTCTGTAACACCTATCCTCCTGTTACCCACTCTCATTATTGAACACTTATTGCATGAGGTGCTTTATGCTAAATGCTAGGTATATAATATTAAAGGATGTTTAGTTATGACAATGGAATTTACATTTTGGTTGGAGAAATAATAAAAAAAGGGTGAACACATATCCTCTACACTGAAGATCATTTTCTCTGATGTATTTAAGCATCATGTAGATACCAATTTCTTACTTCTCTATTTCTAAACAAATGACTGGAATAGAGGATGAGGCCTCTTGACCTCTCAGACGTTGAAAAGAGTCTTGAATTCAGTTATTATCCACTGGCTCATCACTGATCTCAGTTGTGATGAGTTGATATGGTTTAATCCCAGACAGACAGTGGAAGGTACTGAATTTTTCTTTAGCTCTTGGTCAGTGGTTCTCTGTGGCTGATTCAGCTAACCTTGGGCTCTTAAGATGCCCCATACTCTGTTCTCTACATCCTAATGTGGCTTAGACTGTCTGCCTTGAAGCTTATCATACTGACACCGGTCAGTTCTGTCTATTGTAGCCCTGAGCTGTATGTTTCCATTCTGCATTATTCTGGTAAACTCTTGGCCCCTTGAGGAGGTGAGGGAGTCTCTTCCCTAATCTCAAATGATTTTTTGTCTATTATTCCATGCAGGTAACCATGCATTTTTTTACAGTTTTAATTTGCTTTTTGACAAAGGACATATAGCTTTACAGTCTTATCCAAAAGTCATAATGTAAAAATGATAATAAAAACTACTTCTGCTTTTGAATATTTCTCACTTCATGCCTATTTCCCATGGAAAAGGAACTCTTAATTCATTCCTTGTGTTTCTTTTGTCCAATTCTCCTTACCTCTTTTTCCTGCATGGGTTAGATGAACTCTTTTGCTTCTATTATTATCATGTCTACAAAATACAATATTGATATGTTGCCAGGAGTGACACAATTTCAAATCTTTTATTTTAATGGATATTCTTTATGAATTTTAAAAGAAATCATCATTAAGGTTGAAAGTTGAAATGAGTCCTATGTTCTCATTAGCATTAGGTTTCTCTCTTAGTTTCCTTAATTTAATGAGTCACAAATTGTCAGGCAAAAAGATTTACAAGATTTGAAATCTTTTAAAATAATTACTGATTAACACTTATATTTTATATAGTATTACCAGGTTTTTAGTGACTTTATAAAAGAATGACATAAGGTATTGCTTAAGTTTACTTCTTTTTATGTTGGGAAACTGAACAAGAGCTTTCTGAAAAGTGATGTTGAGTAGAGGATAAAATGAGATAGGCTTTGAGCATGAGGGGAAATGTGTTATAATAAAGGAAGAGAGCCTGACAGAAAAGACTAGGTATCCACCACCTCTTAGACACACACACACAGACACACACACACACACTTAAGTGACACAGAATGAAGAATGCCATGACAATGAGTGGGAAGATAGCTACAGATGCTTGAATAGACAAAGATGAGGTATGAGTCATGGTCAGAAGTTGAAATAAAAATGTCATGTGAGTATTATGCTGTTTTGGCATAATCCTCCATGTGTTTTAATAGTGCTCTCTGTTGCCATATGGGGAAGTGCTGCCCAATACAAATAGATCTTGAACTACAAATGTAAATCAAATGTAATTAAAAATTTTCAAATCATCCCATTGAAAACATAAAACAAACATGTTAAACTAAGTTTAATAACACTTAGTAAAATAGATCTCTAATAACGTTTCAACATGTAGTCAATATATTTGGTACAATTGATACAATAGATTAAAAGCATTATTTCAGAATGTAAAAAAGTTATTATTGAAAATATTTTATACATTACTCCTAGACTTTGTAAAAACTATGGTGGTCATCAGCAAGAAAAATAGGAAGAAAGGAGGGTATAAGAGGGCACTGGAATTTGGGAGAGGTCAAGTGAATCCCATGCAGTTACACCCCAAAACATTTTTTAAGGGAAAATACTAAAATTTTAATGGCAAAGATAATTTAAAATACTAAGGAAACAAAAGGTTATAAATACTGATTTTATTCAAATATGCCACCTTGCAAGTGTTGCATAGCTGTCTGTAGTGTCTGTTGTAAAGGGAAAAGCAGATACAGAAACTAGATCGGGTAAAAGTGAGAGCTGAACAGGGATATTTGTTGTGGAGTTGTTAGTACCAACTGGAGAAGAGACACTGTATGTACAGGAGAAGAGGGTGGCCCCAAAAGGGAAGCTGAAGTAGAGTGACTTGTGGGTGTCCAGGAAAAGATGTAAATCAAGGAGGGATAATGGGAGATCTCCTAGTATTTTAGTTTAAATAACTTAATAGTTATATTGTGTACAAAATCAGATAGGACTGGTTTTGGAGAAAGACTAGAAGTATGAAAGATAACTACTCTAATTTTGGAGGATAAGTGAAAGTACAAAATTAAGAGTCATCTTCAAAGTTCTGAAAGTGGAATACAGAATTTTAGGGATGCTTAGGATTGCTCAGAAAATCAGTCCCTGTTGTGCCATCTGGAATTGTGCAGCTAAAAAACTGCAACTGTATGTGATAGTTCTACTTATAGACTTTTATGAATTTTTAAAACATTCTTTCCCAAAGTTAACACCATGTGCTGAAGTATAAAAATCAATTATGATTAATTTGTTCTGTTCAGAAGGGGATGTATAAACTTATGGTGGAAAGTTTGCTGAACCCAGTTAGTTTCAAAGAAGAAGCAGTAAAGACAAATATCAATAAGATACTACAGAGATGAATCACATGTACAGTAAATGATTTGTTGGTTAGGCAAAAGTGAGAATAAATTTGTAGCAATAAGTAATTAAGCTAGTAAATAAGATAGCATGAAAGAAATGAATTGAGGAAAATTCAGATATTTACAACATTAATTATAAAATTGTGGGATGAGCAGTAAAAAGGATTGAGTTGAAATTAATAGAATTTCAAATGAATTTGAAGCAGTGATTGTTTTTTTTTTTTTTTTTAAGATTTATTTATTTGTGCATACAGAACTGGGGTACAGGCCAGAGGCTCAGGGGCAGTGAGAGGCTTCACCAGAGACAGAGAGGGGAACAGAACAGGCAGATCGACGAAGTACACTGCTGAGGGGAGCAGCGGGTGGGTCAGGAGAGGTCTGCCACGCCATGTGGTCACCTCTGGGGCAGGCGGGAATCGAGCTCATGCGGAAGTGGCTTTAGATTCTCAGTGCTGTGCTTTAACCCACTGCGCCACCAGGGAGGGCCAAAGCAGTGATTGTTTTTATAAAAGTTACAAAACTAGTAAAATTTATGCCTAAAGAAAAAGAATTACTAAAGAAAATATTTTCAAAAATGCTATCCACTAAGAAATAGTAAGCCTACATACCCGTTAGTATTTAAGGTTAATTTTGTCAACAGTTAAAAAATCACTAATTCTAATGTTGCTTAAAGTGTTCAGGCCAAAGAAAAACAGCCAACTTCCAATTTCATTTTACGAAGTGAGCTTGACATAGATAACAAAGGCAAAAGTGAAGGGCACAATAGGTAGAAATGAGAGACCTATCTCACTTCTGAGCAGGATGTAAATGTGTTAAATAAAACTTTAATTAATCAAATCAAGCAGCATATTAAACCTAAATAGGCTTGTTAACAAAATTTTAAAATATCTGTGAAAGTATATTTTACCATGTTAAGACATCAAAAATCACATGAACAACTCCAAAAATGATGCAAAGACTTTCAATAAAATGAGACAATCATTTTTAATAACCATAACATAAATAAGATGTATGTGTTTCATTAGCTTGAAAAATATATATTTATCTCTGTGTATATGAACAAAAATGTTTGGAAAAATCATATTCAAATCACTAATAAGATAAAGATGTTCTCTCAATAGTATCTAGCACAAATACAGAGGTAGCAACCAGTCAATTATAAAAGATGAAAAATAAAAAGTGTAAGATTAGAAATCTTATCCCATGAACATTATTCATATTGTACTTGTACACACCAACTAGCCAAACTAAAAAATAAACTTACCAAGAATTCATAGGAAAGTCTCTAAATTTTCTAAGATGTCTTATAAGGACACATTCACATTTATTGTTTATAAATGTGGCTTGTTTTTTCAAGGGAAGGACAAAATTTCTAGTTGAAATATGGCACTAAATAAATTTTGCGTGCAGTTTTAAAATAAAACTTTATATTGCATGTTTTGATATCACCTAATGCAATTATATGTATAAAATCTATTGATTTACCACATACTCCTCTCTTAACAGAGAAAGTTAAAACTATACTCACTAGTACTAATCTGGATTAGAATATAATTACAACTGAAAAGTTTAAAAAATTGTCACTTTATAAAAAATGTATCAAAGCTAAATGAAAAACATATTGGGCTCAGGTATTAAGATGACTTATATGATTTGTTTGTGTTGCAACTCTGACCTCAAGCTATAAGCTTTATTTCTTAAGTGTGAAAGTAATTCACTCATTGGAAACATCACTGAACATAGATTTTCACCTTTTTATGCCAATGCTAATGAATACTAGTGAATTTAGAGAATGACTATCATGAGTTGGCTAACTATCATCCTTTGAAGTTATTTTATGCCTAGCACTACATCAGAAAATATTTTCCTCTAGTGTGAACAGTTTAAATTATAAGGTTTGTAGTAAAAAAAAAAAAAAAGAGAGAGAGAGAGAGAGAGATGGAGAGATGCACTTGTGATGCTGGGATTGTGCCTACCTTTCCAACAACCTTGAAAATTAAAATTTTCATACCTCAGGTGGGAACTTTATAGTCATCGCGTATCCATGTTCTATTCCACAGTCCATCAAACACATGTGGTAGTTTTCTGATTACAGCTGTTTAAATAGTAATGATAAAATGTGGAACAATGATATAAAAGGTAGTCATCCCCAATCTTAGAGCATAAAATGTATAATTTCCTCATTACACCTATGAACAAACATATCTGAGGACAATTCTTTATGTTTGAGGATTTTGTATAAAAGATATTTAATAAGGGGGAATACAAACTAATATTTTCAACATAACCTGCAGTTTTCCACATCATAAAGTATTAAATAGATGAATATGTTTTATAAGCAGCTCAAATATATTATCTTTGCAATAGGTCTACATACAGCATTTTAATATGATTCAAAGATATCAATAAGAGCTATGAGCAATATACAGTGTTTGGTCTAGATATAAAAACTTAAAAGAATTTTTTCATTAAAACCATTACTAAAATTATTGAACAAATAATTTTTTTTTAAATTACACTGTTTCCCTTCTCTTGTGTTGTGCCTCTGCTATATCTTTAACAATCCACACTCCTGAATCATTTTTATTGTTAAAGTCCTCAAATGCTGATACATGGTGCTATCCATTTATATTTCCAGCCTCACCTAGTACCAGTTTGATATTTTTAACTGTAATGAGCTTTTGTAAATCTACACATTTGTGTCAGAAAATTCACCAGTGGCCAGAAAATTGCCCACACCCTATTTTAAACAACAAAAGATCTTTAACTGAAATAGAAATTACATAAATATTTAACTTTTTTTTCTTATTATCTGAGGGGGGGTGTCTCAGACACTTTCAGGGTATCTATGAAGTGAAAATATTTTCATAATAGTATTAAGTCAGACTGTACCTTTGCATTAGGTTGTAGAGATGGTGGAAAAGCCCAAGTGATTGGTGATACGTTAGTATACAGAAAGATAGAAACAACAAAAGTTTCACATTATCACGTGAAAGGTGCTCCCTGCACTGGACTTGCAGAAGACAAAATAACAGTTTAACATAAGTATGTCCTTGAGGGCCTTCCCTGGTGGCGCAGCGGGTTAAGGCACAGCACTAAGAAGCGAAAGCCACTTCAGCATGGGTTTGATCCCCACCTGGGAGGTAACCCACATGGCGTGGCAGACCTCTCCTGACCTGCCCTGTGTTCCCCTCAGCAGTGTGCTTAGTAGATCTGCCTCTTCTGCTCCCCACTCTGTCTCTAGTGAATCCTCTCACAGCCCCTGCACCTCTGGCCTGTACCCCAGTTCTGTATGCATAAATAAATCTTTTTAAAAAGTCCTTGATTAAAACTACAATATCTTTATCTTGTTGCATCTCAATCCTTCATTATATATATATATATATATATATATATATATATATATATATATACTGAATGAATCACTATACATAGAACATTAGTACATACAAAGTAGGTATTTTTTTTAGGGAAATTAATTTGTATAAATGTTTAGAATATGAGTTCAACAACTGATAAAGTGAGATTACTTGAATTTGGGTATTTTATAAACATTTTCAAAAAAAGTAAGGGGGCTGGACCCTCCCTGGTGGCACAACAGTTTAGGATGCAGTACTGCAAGATGGCCAATCTCGGAGTACAACATTGAACCATACTGATATTTGATCTCATAAACATAATCTTTCCTGTTGTACCTCTAAAACTTGGGACAAATATGTATCTGATTGATTCCACTTCATGTTTCTGTTTTCTTACTCTACGGTCTGTTTAATACTCTTCAGAAGTGTGTATTAGGGTACTATGTTTAGTCTTTCTGTATTTTCTTTTTGGATGCTTGTTCACCTAAACATATTCACTTATCACTTACATACTCTTGAGTCACAACTAGGTCACAATTGTAAATGTCAAAAACTTCAAGCAAGAATGTCTTATTTTATGCTACATTCATTGCCAAAAACTATCAATAGCCACTCAAAGCCAGCATAGCTCAACACAAATTTAGTTCTTGGTTTTTCTCTTTTCTTATGGCAATACCTTCTTTTCTACTAGAAAGATTCTCTTAGTCAGTTAGCCAGTTGTATCATGTCAGCATATCATGACCATAACATTTTCCACATTCAAACTGATTGTGATTAAAACATTCTGATTTGTGTGAGTATTTAACTATTATCCCACTTTAATATGTGTTCTTTATTATTTGGGTTTAATCTCTAGCATGCTTTTATTAAACATTTTTATTGAGATTAAATACACCTTTAAAATCATATTATAGAGAGCAATTCAAGACATTTAGTCCATTGGCAATGTTGGGCAACCACCAACATGGTTGGTGACTAGTTACTAATACTTCCATCACCCCCAAAAGAAACCCTGTACCTATAAATAATTACTCCTAATCCCTCTTTCCCTAACCCATAACAACTGCTAACCAGAAATCTGCTTTTTCTAAAGATTTACATTTTCTGGATATGTCCTATAATTATGAAATTACTTAATTTCACTTAATGTAATGTCTTTAAAGGTTATGTCCATTGTAGCATGTATCAGCATTTGATGCTATGGTTTTTAAGTAACTCTTAAGATAAAATTCAAAATGCATATGGGAGTGCAGAAATATCAATGTATAAAAATTACCAAGCTAACCTCAGGATTTGGAATAAAGGTTATACACTTAGAATAAAATTAGTTAAAGCAGTTACAATTATAAAACTTGGCTATATTTGAAATAACTTGAGGTATTCATGGCTTGGTAAGTACTGTCTTTGGAAACCTGGGTGATATAATATCCAACCAAAATGATAAAAATACATCCTCAGATTAAGGAAAGATGAACTCATTTGATTGCCTTATAATCTTATTTTCAGAAGTAATGTTGTGTTAAGCATTAGCAGATGATAAAAAAATAGTAGGCAGAATTTGAGTATTTAGTCAACACAGTCTAGAGGAAAGGGAACATGTATCTGGTACACAGATTTTAAATTCACAAGAGAAGTTTATTTTTTGGTGAGACTGAGAGTCAATCAGTTTTTTTCTGTAAACAGGATGAAATATCACTCAAGACTATCTAATTCTCTTTTCTCTCATTCTATGCTCATCAAGAAACTTTGTGGTAATTTATTTAGATGTTTTATTCTGATAAAAAACTTTGTTGTACAATAGACATGAGTATTCCCTTTTGAAATACACTGTATGCAGGAATAAAAAAGTGTCTCTTTTGTATTAGTGAGTCTATACTGCCTAACACAATACCAGATACCAGACTTAGTAAATATGAACTGAATAAATATCTAAAATATTTGATTTGCTTATTTTTAATGTAGCTTAGACTAAGTTGAAAATATGTACCTTGCTAGTCATTTTGTTCTCTTCCATGTAAATTGTTTGGAAAGTTGGATATTGGGATGTTTAATCATGCATCTCTTTAATATGAAAAAAATTAACCTCCCTAGCATAATTAAAAGTAAAATTTGAGTAAATTAATATTATTAATACAGATTTTAATGTGGCTAGCATCCAGAAGAAGAAAGAAATACTTTTGCAAATTATTGCTGAGGCATAAGTTACACTGCAATATAGTTCAGCAGATGTACTGGTTTCCTAAGAATGACTCAGACTCTCAAGGTATATGAGGACTCTCAAGATTCCACTCTGGAAAATATTTTCCACTTGCCGAAATTGCTGATATAATTAACTTTAGAAAGCATGAGATCCCTGTGGGCTTTCCTTTTTTTGGTAAGAAATCTCAGGGATAATTGCAAGAGCCATTTTTAATAAGTTAGAATGAGATTACTGATTAGTTTGTTTTTTAAAGGTTATATTTTTATATATTTTTTTTATTTGAAGACATTTCTGCTGTGATATAGTAATGTTGCAACTTGCTCAAAATTTTGGTCTCCAAGGATTTTAGCTGTCATCGGATATTATTCCTATTATTAAATCTTCCTATTGTGAATATATTTTAAATGAGCATACATTTATTGAAGTCTTTTTATCTTGCCTTTGTAGTTGTTTTCAATAAAGACTACTAATATATCGAGAGTTTATGAAAACAATTTTCTGAAGACAGTTTTCTGACCGTATTACTTGATGAGGGTTATGACAGCTTTCAGAATCATTTTATCTTGGTGTCTTAGTCAATTGCAATAAGTGCTGTTTGTGGGAATCAGATTAAGTAGTAGTGGTAAGATAGTTAAACACAGCTTTTCTATCTGTGCAGACTCATTGTATCCTCCAAATTCCAAAAAAAAAATTCCAGAAAACAACTATTGTAATGGTTGGCAATTAATTCTTAATTCATTCTCATGCTTCAATTTCTAAAGAAAACTTAAGTCTTATGAACATCTATAGCATTAAGCATTGTTTTCTTCAAAAAATATATATAGCTAACAAATATAAGGATTACATTACAGTGACCAAAATCTAAGAAATCTTCTCATTTTCTTGGTTAATGTAATGAGTTTTATTCTTCAAAAGCATAAAAATTTTTATCAGGACTGTACTTCTTGGAAGAGATAATTGACATCTCCTGAAACATACATGTAATCTCCAACTGAATTTACTTTCAGCTGTAATTGGATGCACAATTCCTGTGATTTACCTTGTTGAGTAAAGTGGGATATTTTCAACCATTCCTTCCTAGAAAAGGTACAAATTGATGCATTCCAGAGATCTGAATTTATCTTTAAAATGTAAAAATGTTAAATCTTAACATTGAAAATTTAATTATGTTGATCAGATGAATTGAAAAACTCATTAAGATTGAGGAAAGTTGTACACCTGTAATATCTTTCTTCAGTGTTCTGTGTACATTTATGTATAGGATTTTTTTTTAAATCATGTGGTACATATTTGGTTATTTAAAACTCAACC